>NC_057800.1:411841648-411942019 GCF_018294505.1 Triticum aestivum
ATGACAGAAAGACTGAGGGAGGCTTATCTCATAAAGTAATCCTTAATATCCCCAGGGACCCTAAGGGTCAAACATCACGATTCAAGTTTCCTAGGCCTGAGCATTCGACGAATCTATCCTCAAAGGAAGATCATCATAGGGTGGTTGGAGGGAACACCATCCTCAGTGACGATAATTGTGAAAAACATTGTGTGCCCATGAAAGTGCATCTAATCCCTTTGGTTGATTTTGATAATTAATGTCAACATATCTCAAAGAATAATAATTTAAGTAACTTATATCATGAAAGTTCTGTTAGGTTGCAACAAACGAGATGAGGTGCCCCCACAAATTCTCATAGATAGTGTTGGACAAGGCAAGGACTTATCTATTTATTTTGCATTTTAGTGGTCCAACATCACATTGCATCAATAGGCATGTCAATACTGTCAAAAGGGGAATGAGGTTGCTAAGATGAGTTTCTTTCTCTGTGTGCTTAAAGATCAACTCCAATGCCCTCAAAATACTCCACTATGTCTACCTACGCTTCTATACTTAAGAACTTTTGAGCTCTTGCAATCGGAACCTGCGAGGCCATTAACCCAAATATAGCTATTGCAAACCCTAGCTATTCAGAACCGCCAAGCATTCCACTCGGAGTCACCAAGGGTGTTGGCAAGCTTTATGTTACCCTCTCAAAAATTCCGAATGCATTCCAGAGTGTGTGCCACCTGCGAGGTAGTCCACTTGGAGCTTTTAAACTCAGTTCCAACCTTTCGAGTCCTTTGAAAGTTGCCACCTTTTGTATTGATTGAAGCCTCCATGCAGATCACCCAGGAGCTTCTGAGATGTGTTAAAAAAGTGTGTAACAGTCATATTTCTAGTCAACCCCATATATAGCCCCACCTTCCCATCAGTCCACTCATACCATATATTTTTAAGAGAGAATATCACCTTCTTGTGTTGATTTCAAAGGGCTTTCTACTCAAAGCCAAGTATTTGAGATCTAACCCCCCTTTTGCTTTCAACTCTTACCTCCCCAATCCAAGGCCATATCTTGAAAGAATTGAGTGTAGAGGTATTTTGAAGCACAAGAGCAAGAGATCTATCACCAAGAAACCTCTTTTTTAATAAACTTTTGGAGGGCTGAGATCGACTAGGTGCATGGGAGTTTTCTAGTTTGTGAAGAAACCAAGAAGTTTGTAAGGGCTTGGAGATCGATTACCTCATGAAGATGTACCTCGGGTGAGGCTAGTTCTTCCTGGGAGTATGCTGTGATGACATAGCTTGGTTGTTCCTTCATGGACCCTTAATCGAGCGATCCACAGTTAACGGGAACTAGTGTTTGTCAAAACAAATGTGATGCGAGGTGAGAACCTAGAGGGTGGTTGGATCGTAACAATGGTAACTGTGGTGATCAGGTGAGTACCCGAGAAACAAGTAGGCAGGCGACTAACGATCAAGCTTGTGCTGGAAATTTGAGGAAGTGTTGGGGTTAGAGACACCCGAATACGCGAAGAACAAAGTAACCTGGAGCAATGCTGAGCAAGAGTTTGTGGGATGAGCGCCCGAATCTGGAAGTGTAGTGTTCGTCGTTAAGGAGGAATGCAGTCATGGTGAGCACCTCCACAACTGGGTTGGCATCGAGGCATGGAACAACAGCAATCACATATAGAAGATGAGATGCACATATCTTTCAATTGTGCTTTTGCCAAAGCAGGATGGTTTTCAAAGCCTTGGTACATTAGAACTGATTTGCTGAATCATAACCAGATTCTTTATTCAATACCATTACAAGTTTAGTAAATTCTAATCATCCACATGCCACCTTAAATAATATTTTAATATTTTTGTGGTGCCTTTGGAAATTCAAAAATGATAAACTTTTTCAAAAAAGGATATCTCTCCAATTCATGTCTACCCTGCAGCCCAAGCTATCATAAGGAGTATGTCTTTGGAACAAAATGTAAACACGCAGGAATTAGCAAATTCTGAAACATAAATAACCATAAGCATGGCAGGGACAAACATATCAAAGGGACTACAATCGACAACGCTGAACTTTCGACTTCAAACAAGATTTCTACAGTTGCGGCTTGGAATGGACAGGGACAATCAAGCATGATAACATGGGGAAAAGCAGGTGTAGGAATATTTATGCAGGTACAAGAAGGAAAATCAAGATGGAAGATCAAGTTTTCAGCATCAACCATGCAAGCATAATCAGCGATTCACACAGAAGCGCTAGCAATCAAGTTAGCAGTTATTATCTTCAACAACACGGGATTACAGGAAGCAGTCGTTTTAACAGATAATCTAAGACTGGCTAAAGCAGCAGCAGCGAGAGAACCGAGCATACAACCAGGAAATTGGATAATAAGAGGACTTCTTACAGACTTTTGTGCCCTCACAAACTCTAGTAATGTCCAGGTGTTTCATGTTAGCAGGAATCATAATAGAGAAGCCCATGATGCAGCAAGCCAGCAAGGCAAGCTTATTCACAGGAATCTCATCCAAATCAAAGTACTGTAACTACTTGTAATATTGCAGATCACCAGCAATGGCATCATTCCCTGGAACAAATTATTCCAGAAGTAATACAGCAGGGATATGTCATTCATCATGTAAACTGTTGTTACTTGGAATGAAATGGCGCTTAGTGCGTCTTTGAGATGTTCAAAAAAAAAAAAGAGAACCCAAATTTATCAAACTTGACAGAAACAGGATTGTCGCGAGTGAGTTGGTGACCAGAGAGTAAATTCTTAACGAGAGAGGGAGAGAGCAAGACAATGCAAAGTTTAAGAGGAATATAGGTAGTGATGAGGGAGTCATGGCCTGTGTGAGTGATCGAAAGTCATTCACCCCCACCAAGATATGACGAGCGGTACAAGAGGGCGGATAAAGCGAAGATTACAGCTCAGGCTCATGTGTGACAATGAAACCATGTCGAGGTATCAGTCGGAGCTGCTTTCGGACGGCGAAAATTGCGCTGGCACGGTTTGAAGTGGAGTTTGCAGAGGCCCCATGTCACAAGGCTGAGGAGGCGTAAGTGTGCTGCTGGAGCTAGCACCGGGCCAACCCTAGTAGCAACCGGACAGAGATACGACGTAGGGAGCATACTCATATGGTGCAGGCAGCGACGACATATGTCCGACAAGATAGGCCTACTGATGCAGAGTGCCCGGGAGGGGGGCGAGGATGGCATAGCCAGGAGCGCGCCACACCCACGCGTGCACCATGCCGGTCACAAGTTCACGTCTAGCACAGAGCCTGCGGGCAGAGGAGTTCACGACCCTATACTAGTCTCCCCCAGCTTATTGGCGAGCAACCCTGCTCCACTCGGTGTCCCCCAGCTTATTGGCGAGCAGCCTGCTCCACTCGGTGTCCCTCCAAGAGTAAGGAGCACGCAGCCTGTCCCGCTCGGTATTTTCCTAATTTTGGGTGCTACAGATAGCCAAGATTGCTACAGACAGCGTGTATCTGAAATAATGTACAGATATAAACCTGAATATATTAATCTCAAGTGACTGGAACAAAAAGTAAACCACAAAACATACTCTTTAACCCCATAATAACCAAAGGACATTTTGCCATTTCTGTGATTTCAGAGGCTAACGAAGTGGTATGTGTTCGTTCCTGAGTGTCACATGTAAGGTGGGATGTATACCTGGAAAATTACATCAATGAATCGACTCCTGCATGCTCATTTCTGACTAATACAAGAAGCAGCCCCATCTCCCTATACAGTTATCGTAAAGAAATAAAGTTTCAGCAAAACAGCCAATCCCAACTGCAACAAGAATATCCCTGCAACGATCAGAAACCACCGCTCCCCAGAGTTTAAGATGTGGGCACGGAGATTGACAGCGACGAAGGTAGCAGACATAAACCCAGCGACACCAGCAATAACCCATCTGAATATTTCTATTGGCACAATTGACAGAAGCTGTAACACAAATGGAAAAGAAAAATGTTAGTCCTCAGTTAAAATAATTGTCCCTCCTTTTACTTGTTTATGACATTGAAGTGTTGGCAGGAGTAAATCAAGATCATTTGAAGAAACTACAGGTTTGCCTGGTAAAGAGGGCATGTCACCGGCAACACTAAACCATATAGGATCAGTTCATATCAGATAGATAACTTAAATACCGCAAACTGAAACTGATTCACAGTTCAGTACACTTACATCTAACTGAAATGGAAAGCTAAACAAACAGAAAAGAATTCAAAGTCTATCTGCATATTGAGGATGTACTGACCGAGGCTGGAATGAAGATGAACAAAGAGTACCCATACAGGCACCACAATTGCACGAGTCCAGCAGGTGCTGAGAAGTACTTAAGAATGACATATAACCCAAGGGGAACAAATGTCACATAGCCATAGAATAAGCCAGCAGACCATGTAACCAGGTTAATATCATAGGTCCACTCTTTCTTGTGCCATTTGTGGGAAAGGTAGGTGACAAACGTGGCAATGGAAGCAGCAACAAAAATCAGGGTGGTGCACGTCCAGAATGGCCCATACCTATTAAAAACAAGTTATTGTGATGTCAATAATTCCAAAGTAAATTGATTAGAAGTTCAAACTTACAATTCTTAATCATTCATTGAATTCTAAATATAACATTCATTAAAAGAATTGTTAATTTAATTATCTGTATAAATAAATCTTCCACGGAATGAACTGGTTAGAAAAAATCAGAACATGGTGAAGTGCTAATATAAACCAGCACGTGTGGCTCCTATTATTATTGTGAAATTTAGACGTAGGCAATAAAATAGGTGGCAGAAATATAGTTGATAGCACCGCAAAGGATACTCTGCACATATGACAAGCTATTTAGATCATATCGGACTATCAGTTACAACACTTAATCGTTGTGAACCAGTACTGTCCTAAATTGATATGATTAGGACTTGTTTTATTATTCGCTGTAGGAAGAATCAGGATAGATACATTTGCATCGCGGTACAAATTAATGAAATAAAATAGTCTACAGAACAGCTGAAATGAAACCTTAATGTAAGCATTTGAATATTTCAAGGCTTCTATAAATTATACACGTGATTAAAGGAAAATAATTCTAGGAAATATCTGCCACTAAACGATTAGCTTTCCATCAGGATACCAAAGGATGAAAGGAAAATATCCAGTATTCCACTTAATCCACTTGCATAAGAAAAAACAACAGCAACCAATGTCACGCCCTGTGCTGGAAATTAACCCTGCTCCCTCTTCTAAACAAATGGCCTACCATTAGAAGATACTTTCAAGGCCAAGGAATCATCTTAACAGCATTACCACTCTTCACAGGCATTAATCATCCGTGTAGAGATCAGGTGGATCAAGAGCAATACATCCCACTATACCATAACGCAGAGCTTATGGAACGGTCAGACACAGAAGGAACTGGTCCATGAAACTAAAACTTTATTCTGAACTAGTAGACCAACAACACACTCTCATTCCACAACTGAAGACATTGTATCAGGAATCATGTCCAGCAAAAACACTAAAGCATTCTAACATTTTACTACTCTTGCCGCATTCATTCTCAAGCATACAGATCTTATCAACAAGAGGAATGAAGCCAACATATATAAATAAAGTAGGGGAATGCGGGTAAAGCATACAGGTCGGGTTTGTCGGAAGTCTTCTCTGTGAAGTTGCCGCGGAAGGGGAAGACCGACTCCCAGATCCTCTCCACGACATCGGACGTGTCAACGTCGAAGTAGGGCTTGTAGGCCGCTACCGAGAACATCCGGAACCAGCCGCCCTGCGCGGCATCGTCCGACCCACCATCGCTACCCCTGCCTCCGCCTCCCCCTCCAACCTTGGACGAGAAGGTGTCTGCACAGCCGCTAGAACAAAGTCAGATCCGCGATGGAGATCCGATGTAAGAGAAGAGAGTGGAGAGGAGGAGATCTGATCTCACCGTCGGAGTCAGTGGGCGGGCGGTAGGCGCCAGAGATCTTGCCCTTGGCTTCTGAGGGTGGGAAGGTCTGGAGGTTGGACTCGGTGAACTTGATGGTCTGCGGATCTGGCCCCGTCGCCGCCTGCGCGAGACGTGAGAGGTGAGGCGCGAGAAGAGATGGACGGTGGGCAAGGGGTTGATGAGTACTTACCGGGACGGATCCGGAGGCTTTGGGATCGTCGAGGGCGGAGTAGCCACCGCCGGACATCATCTTGACCGGCGACGGAAACAGCCGCGGCGGGGGATCGGGGAAGGGAAGCTTCGGGGCGGAGCAAGCGTCCCGCAGCGGCAAGGTGAGAGTTAGGCGGGCCGGCCGCGTAAAGAGATGGGTGGATGTCTTCTCGGATCTTGTTGCGGCTGTTATAAACCCGCGCCTTCTTGCCAAGTGAAACAGTTGCGGCTGTTATAAACGGGCCGTTTTTCACGGGCCGGCCCATGTTCAAGCGTGTCCGACATGTAAGAGCATTGTCTAAAAAAAATCTCCAGCCGTTGGCCCGCCGGAGACATAAAAATCGCCGCCTGGGAGCGAGCCGACGGCAGAATCGGCGCTGGGGCGGTTGGGCATCCAGCCGTCGGCCCCAGGCACCGATATCAGTCCATTTTTGACCGCTTTTCGGCTTAGATAAATAGAAAAATGACCCGATATCAGCGTGGTTCGGTGTTGAATTCTCAACATAAATAATTCTTTTATCACATAGTTCATCACAGAAAATCAAATAGTTCAATAAAATAGTGCAACAACAAATAGTTCAATACAAATTATATAGTTTAACGAATAAAAACACATATTTCATCACACGTCGAGCCCGGCGTCGCCCTTGATCCTTCATAGGTGCTCCACCAGATCCTGCTGCAGTCGATGGTGCACTTGTGGGTCTCGGATCTTTCTGACGCATATTGTGGTAGGTAGTCCAGGTTGCCGATAGTTGGTGATCAACTTCGGCTAGAGGACCCTGCCTGTAGTATGGTTCAGTGTCAAACACTGGCTCTTCCTGCTCGCTCTCGATGATCATATTGTGCAAGATGACACATCAAGTCATGATCTCCCACATTTGATTTTTCGACCAGGTCTGAGCAGGATACCGGACAACAGCAAATCGAGATTGGAGCACACCAAATTCCCGCTCGACATCCTTCCTGCAAGCCTCCTGCACCTTGGCAAAGTGGGACTTCTTGCCTCTTGACACATCGTTTGAGATAGTCTTCACAAATGTAGACCATCTCAGATAGATGCCATCAGCTAGGTAGTACCCCTTGTTGTAATGCTGCCCATTGACCTCGAAGTTCACCGAAGGAGAATGACCTTCAACAAGCTTGGCAAAGACAGGGAAGCACTGCAGCACATTGATGTCATTGTGAGTTCCTGGCATACCAAAGAAGGAGTGTCAAATCCAGAGGTCCGGTGTGGTCACCGCCTCAAGTATCACACCGTAACCGCCTTTGGCGCCTTTGTACATCCCCTGTCAAGCAATGGGCAGTTCTTCCATTTCCAATGCATGCAGTCGATGCTTCCAAGCATCCTAGGAAATCCTCCTGCTGCATTCTGTGCTAGGATCCGAGCAGTGTCTTCCGCATTAGTGTTCGCAAGTATTGCGGTCCAAACACTGCCACCACTGCCCGACAGAACTTGTAGAAACACTCAATGGTGGTGGACTCGGCCATGCGCCCATAGTCGTCGAGTGAATCACCGGGAGCTCTATATGCAAGTATCCTCATCGCTGTCGTGCACTTCTGGATTGAGGTGAGTCCAAGTTTGCTGGTGCAATCCTTCTTGCACTTGAAGTAGCTGTCGAACTCCCAGATGGAATTCACAATCCTAAGGAAAAGCTTTCGGCTTATCCGATAATGACGCCGAAATGTTTTGTCGTCGTGCAGTGGAGTGTCGGTGAAATAGTCGAAGTAGAACATGCATTAGCCTTCGAGACGATGTCGGTTCTTCTCTTTCATCCGCCCCGATGCCGAGCCACCTCGCCGCGGCTTTTCATTGCTCGTCAACAAGTTGGCGACGGCGGCGAGGACCATGAGATGTTCCTCTTCCTAGACGTTGGCCTCGACTTCCTCCTCCAGCAGCGTGGCGAGCGCTTCCTCGTCGTACGAATCCATTGCCGAGGCAGGCAAATCGCCGAACACCTTACGGGCGTGGTGGGCGAGCACCCGCCGCTACACTGCCCCTCCACGGCCGAAACGCTGGAAAAATCGCCCAGCCGACGGTGGAGAGGCTGCCTCGGCGAAACCTCTGCTCTTTTTCCAGCGAGGAATGGGCTATCTAGCGGTGGTGGGCGGTGGGCGGCACCGGGATCAGCCGGTTGGCGGCCGAGCGCGCGGGGGTGGGAGGCGAATCTGGAAGATAGACTTGACTTTTCGCCTGACGGTGTGGGCCATGCGTGCTTTTCCCTTGTGCCGGAGTCCGCGAGCGCCCCTAGTGCGCCGGGTTCAGCCTGCGATTGCCGGGCCCAAAAATGGGCCGAGCCGGTAGATTTCGGCATTCTGGGGACGCGACTGGGGCATTTTTTCGACGCCGGCACAGAAAAAGTTGCCTGTTGGGAGCGCGGCTGGAGATGCTCTAACAGGCCTGGCCCGGCACGCGACTAACACCATATGCCGTGCTCGTCCGCCGAAGTGAAGCCCGTGGGTTGGCATAAAGGACCTAATCAATGATATTTATCTTTCTATTTTTTACAAAGTTATTGGAAAATAGCTCGTTTAGGCGTGTGTTGGGTCCGACCCATCCCATTGGGCACCTATGATTCCTGTCACGTAGCACTTGCAAGGCCGTTTATAAGTGGGTCATGCCGTGCCGACACGTGTGTCTCACTTCGGCGAACGGAAACGTCATGCATGGTAAACATCATGCATGGAATTATCTCTACAAAGCTTTGTAGTCGCAAATGATTGCAAATAGGTGATGGATGATATTCAAGGAGGATTTGTTAGAGCTCACTTAACTATGATAAGAGAGATTTTGCATAGGAGCTCCACTTTCACTAGTTGTCTTTTTACCTATGAAAATAGAGCATCAAAAGTTGATGCGCATAATCTAGCCAAACACTCTCTTTGCTTGATCAGGGGTGTCATGTGTGGCTTATCTCTCCTCATGACCCAGCATGTATCCCCTTTAATGATACTATAGACCAATAAAGTGTTGGCTTTCCTCAAAAAAATGCAATAACCAGTGAAAACATAAGAATGAACACCATATCAAATATGTAGATACACGTTAGCCCTATAAACATCGGGGGCAAACTAGACCCCTCAATTCAGCTCGCCAACCTGCCGACTCCCCAGCGTGAGCCGGCCGGGTGCCGCGCCCCAGCCCAGCCGGCTAGCGCATGCCGGCTGGTGATGACCCACAAGTATAAGGGATCTATCGTAGTCCTTTCGATAAGTAAGAGTGTCGAACCCAGCGAGGAGCAGAAGAAAATGATAAGCGATTTTCAGCAAGGTATTCTCTGCAAGTACTCAAATAAGTGGTAACAGATAGTTTTGTGATAAGATAATTTGTAACGAGCAACAAGTAACAAAAGTAAATAAAGTGCAGCAAGGTGGCCCAATCCTTTTTGTAGCAAAGGTCAAGCCTGGACAAACTCTTATATAAGGAAAAGCGCTCCCGAGGACACATGGGAATATCGTCAAGCTAGTTTTCATCATGTTCATATGATTCGCGTTCGGTACTTTGATAATTTGACATGTGGGTGGACCGGTGCTTGGGTGTTGTTCTTACTTGAACAAGCATCCCACTTATGATTAACCTCTATTGCAAGCAGCCACAACTATAACAAAAGTATTAAGGTAAACCTAACCATAGCATGAAACATATGGATCCAAATCAGCCCCTTACGAAGCAACGCATAAACTAGGGTTTAAGCTTCTGTCACTCTAGCAACCCATCATCTACTTATTACTTCCCAATGCCTTCCTCTAGGCCCAAATAATGGTGAAGTGGTATGTAGTCGACGTTCACATAACACCACTAGAGGCTAGATAACATACATCTCATCAAAATATCGAACGAATACCAAATTCACATGACTACTAATAGTAAGACTTCTCCCTTGTCCTCAGGAACAAACGTAACTACTCACAAAGCATATTCATGTTCATAATCAGAGGGGTAATAATATGCATAAAGGATATGAACATATGATCTTCCACCAATTAAACCAACTAGCATCAACTACAAGGAGTAATTAACAGTACTAGCAACCTACTAGCACCAATCCTGGACTTGGAGACAAGAATTGGATACAAGAGATGAACTAGGGTTTTGAGATGAGATGGTGCTGATGGAGATGTTGATGGAGATTGCCCTCTCCCGATAAGAGGAGCGTTGGTGATGACGATGGCGATGATTTCCCCCTTCGGGAGGGAAGTTTCCCTGGCAGAACGGCTCTGCCGGAGCTCTAGATTGGATCCGCCAAGGTTCCGCCTCGTGGCGGCAGAGTTTCGTCCCGAAAGGTTGCTTCCTATTTTTTTCTCGATGAAAGACTTCATATAGGAGAAAATGGTCATCGGAGAGCCACGAGGGGGCCCACGAGGTAGGGGCGCGCCCTAGGGGGGGCGCCCCCACCCTCGTGAGAAGGGTGTGGGCCCCTGGTCTTCATCTTTGGCGAGGATTTTTCATTATTTATTATAAGGTATTCCGTGGAGTTTCAGGACTTTTGGAGTTGTGCAGAATATGTCTCTAATATTTGCTCCTTTTCCAGCCTAGAATTCCAGCTGCCGGCATTCTCCCTCCTTATGTAAACCTTGTAAAATAAGAGAGAATAGCCATAAGTATTGTGACATAATGTGAAATAATAGCCCATAATGCAATAAATATCGATATAAAAGCATGATGCAAAATGGACGTATCAACTCCCCCAAGCTTAGACCTCGCTTGTCCTCAAGCGAAAGCCGATAACAATAAATATGTCCCCATGTTTAGAGGTAGAGGCGTCGATAAAAATAAAATACGGACATGAGGGCATCATGATTATTCTCATAACAGCAACATACGTATATATTGTCATATGATTACTTATGTTCAAGTGATGATCTATTCACAATGCAAAAGTATGAATCAAAAACCTTATTGAGAACCAACAAGCTATAACCTCAGTCATTGAAGCAATTGCAATTTATCATAACATTAGAAAGAGTCTATGTGAGAGCTAAAAAGCAAGTCCACATACTCAACTATCATCTAGTCCTTCATAATTGCTAACACTCGCGCAATACTTGTGGTTACGGAGTTTTAATCGGACACAAAGAAAGATAGGGGCTTATAGTTTCTCCCCACAACCTTTTACCTCAAGGGTAATGTCAACAATAATAGCTCATGCCCCCTACATCCAATTAGATATATCTATCAGGATCTTTCCAACACACTGGGCTTGCCAAAGGATAAAATGAAAAAGGGAGAGGTGAAGATCACCAAGACACTTGCATAAGGTAGAGGATAATAAAAGATAGGCCCTTCGCAAAGGGAAGAAGAGGTTTCCATGCGCTTTTATGGTTGGATGCACAAAACCTTAATGCGAAAGAACGTCACTTTATATTGCCCCTTGTGATATGAACCTTTATTATGCAGTCTATCGCTTTTATTACTTCCACATCACAAGATCGTATAAAGCTTATTTCTCCCACACTAACATACATATTTAGAGCAATTTTTATTGCTTGCACCGATGACAACTTACTTGAAGGATCTTATTCAATCCATAGGTAGATATGATGGACTCTCATGGCAAAACTGGTTTAAGGGTATTTGGAAGCACAAGTAGTATCTCTACTTGGTGCTGAGAATTTGGCTAGCATGAGGGGGAAAGGCAAGCTCAACATGTTGGATGATCCATGACAACATACTTTATCTCAGATATAAGAAAACATAACCCATTACATTGTCTTCCTTGTCCAACATCAACTCTTTAGCATGTCGTATTTTGATGAGTGCTCCCAATCATAAAAGATGTCAATAATAGTATATTTATATGTGAAACCTCTCTTTCCTTATTACTTCCTATTAATTGCAACGATGACCAAAGCTATGTCTGCCAACTCCCAACAACTTTTAATCATCGCACTCTTTCTATGTGAAGTCATTACTATCAATAAGATCAATATGAACTTTTGTTTCTTCTTATTTTTTCTTTTCTTTTATTCACCCAAGATCATAGCAAGAAAATCAAGCCCTTGACTCAACACTAATCTTTATTATATAGCTCACGAACTTGATTACATAGAAGGATAATAAAGCAAAACTCAAAACTAGATCATACTAAGAACTTTTATTCTACTAGATCAAAATATTACCAAAAGGATCGGACTAAGAAAAACGGTAAAGATAAAAGTTGTGATTGTGATACGATACCGGGGCACCTCCCCCAAGCTTGGCAGTTGCCAAGGGGAGTGCCCATATCCAGGTGATTATGTCTCCTTCTTTATTGTTGTTGAAATATTCTTGGCGATGATTCCTCTCAGGATACGATTCTCCTCCTCGAGCTTGTTGACTTGCTGCTTGAGGTCCATTGTTTCCTTATGAAGCTTTCCTGTGACGGCTAAAGCTCCTTGCACCCAAGGGTGTTTCACAGCTGCGGGAGAACAAGTGACACTCCTCTTCATATTTTCACAAGAAAGAAATCTAACATTGGAAGGGATAATCGAGTTTGGAATAGCTGAGCTATGTAGTTCCCCCATCGTGAGCCCAGCCCGGAAGCGAGAGGTGACTTCTTGATCCTCCATGGCATCTACCCTCATTAGGTCAGCCTCCATCTCTTCCTCCGTTGCTGGCCCAAAGTGGTCAGGGTCGCTGTTTGCCCTTGGTTTCGGTGCCGGATTAGATACCCGGCTCTCCCCGACTGACTCTTGAGAAGACATCTTACTCTAATCTGCAGCAGCAACAACTAAAAACAAAAACAGAAGATATTTGCGTGATACGGGAGTCAAAACCCCTGGGATATTATATAATGAATTTTTACCGACCAAAATACCTATCGTGCAAGAAAACGGAGTCTAGAAGGCACACGAGATGCTCACGAGGTAGGGGAGCGCGCCTAGGGGGGTAGGGCGCGCCCTCCACCCTCGTGGGGCCCTCGTGTCCTTCCCGGACTACTACTTAAATTTCTATTTTTCTAAATATTCCAAAATAGAGAAATATTGCTTTAAAAATTGTTCTGGAGTCGGTTTACTTACCGTACCACATACCTATTCCTTTTCGGAGTCTAAAACATTCTGGAAAGTGTCCCTTATGTATTCCTCCGGGGTTACGGTTTCAATAATATTGGTTTCAACATTTATGGGATTACCTGAGATATAATGTTTGATTCTTTGACCGTTTACCACCTTCGGATTTGTGCCTTCGAAGTTGTTGATTTTTATGGCACCGGAACGATAGACCTCCTCGATAACATAGGGGCCTTCCCATTTTGAGAGAAGTTTACCTGCAAAAAATCTTAAACGAGAGTTGTATAGCAATACATAATCACCTACATTAAACTCATGCTTTTGTATCCTTTTATCATGCCATCTTTTAACCTTTTCTTTAAACAACTTGGCATTTTCATAAGCTTGGGTTCTCCATTCATCAAGTGAGCTAATATCAAATAACCTCTTTTCACCGGCAAGTTTAAAATCATAGTTGAGCTCTTTAATAGCCCAATATGCCTTATGTTCTAGTTTGGGAGGTAAGTGACATGCTTTTCCATATACCATTTTATACGGAGACATACCTGTCGGTGTCAAAACCGGCGGATCTCGGGTAGGGGGTCCCGAACTGTGTGTCTAGGCGGATGGTAACAGGAGACAAGGGACACGATGTTTTTACCCAGGTTCGGGCCCTCTCGATGGAGGTAAAACCCTACTCCTGCTTGATTAATATTGATGATATGGGTAGTACAAGAGTAGATCTACCACGAGATCAAGGAGGCTAAACCCTAGAAGCTAGCCTATGGTATGATTGTTGTTCGTCCTACGGACTAAAACCCTCCGTTTTATATAGACACCGGAGAGGGCTAGGGTTACACAGAGTCGGTTACAATGGTAGGAGATCTACATATCCGTATCGCCAAGCTTGCCTTCCACGCCAAGGAAAGTCCCTTCCGGACACGGGACAAAGTCTTCAATCTTGTATCTTCATAGTCCAGGAGTCCGGCCGAAGGTATAGTCCGGCTATCTGGACACCCCCTAATCCAGGACTCCCTCAGTAGCCCCTGAACCAGGCTTCAATGACGATGAGTCCGTCGCGCAGATTGTCTTCGGCATTGCAAGGCGGGTTCCTCCTCCAAGTACTTCATAGAAGGTTTTCGAACACAAGGATAGTGTCCGGCTCTGCAAAATAAGTTTCCACATATTGCCATAGAGAGAATAATATTTACACAAATCTAATCTGCTGACGTATTCCGTAGCGTGACATCACACCACGGCCAAGTCTTTATTCGAATCGTTTTACTGTCCCACCTCAGCGCGTTTAGCGAGGCGGTTTCCTTGGCACGTCTTGTCAAAGCAGAGATCGTGTCCCCTTATTCCGGGATTCTCATCAATACGGGCGTGGGTAACCCAACCGTACCCGTTGGTATGTCTTCTCGATCAAAGGCGAGTCCCAAACGGTCGCGGGAGGGCCCTTGGTATTCAACCTCTTATAAAGAGACCAAGGCCTTACTCCTTTCTTCAATCTCAAACGAGTTCGCCCTTCGCCTCGAGTTCCAACACCCAAGGCTCCAGATTTCAGGCGCTTCAGACCTTCGACAATGTCCGGTTCCGACCTTCGAGGCCGATGGATGCCCTCCTCCGTCACGGAGGAGGACGTGCTGAAGTTGAGAGAGGCCAGGTTCTTGACCGGCGAAATCTGGCATAGGCTGCCTGCTCAAGGGCAGGTCATTCCCACTCCCAAGCCTGGTGAGAGTGTGGTGTTCATGTCTCACTTCCTTCGGGGGCTAGGCTTCCCGATGGATCCCTTTGTGAGGGGGCTCATGTTTTATTATGGGCTGGAATTTCACGACTTAGCTCCAGAGTCCATCCTCCATATTTCCTCATTCATCGTCCTGTGTGAAGCCTTCCTCCGTATTACTCCTCACTTCGGACTATGGCTCAAGACCTTCAAAGTAGAGCCGAGGATGATCGAGGGACGGCACGCGAAGTGCGGAGGTGCTTTTATAAGCAAGAATGCTGGTGCTCCATGGCCCGAGGGCTCTTTTCAAGAGGAGTCCAACTTATGGCAATGAGAGTGGTTTTACATCACTGTTCCCAGGGGCACCAAGTGGGTGGCGCCACCTGCCTTTCGCTCGGGTCCCCCACCACAGCTAGTGTCATGGGTCAATAAAGGACTGGACTAGGGGCCATCCAAGGATGTGCCCTTGTTGCAGGGCCGCATTTGAGATCTCTTAGAAAGAGACATTAGCCTGGTCGTGGTGACGCAGGTCATGTTGATCCGCCGAGCCTTGCCCGGCAAACATCGCCCCCTTCGCCTATGGGAGTTCAATCCGGAGGGACCACGAGCTCTCCAGCATTTCATGGGCGCAACGCCCGTGGAGATGTACAAATTGTTCTTCGGATCACAAGCAATGTGTTCGGACTTGACCGAGGACGCAGGCCTGAGCTGCAATCGCCCGGATACTCAAGTAAGTAGCCTTGTGCCCGGACTCGCTATTCGTATATTTATCATAAAATTGCCCCTAAAAGAGCTGTCCTTTAAATAGGAGTGGATAGCGAAAGCAAAACTAATCAGGTGTCCGGCCCCCTCCCCGAGACCATGCCGGATCCCGTGCTAGTCAGGATGTTGGAGGTTGTGCCTTCGGAGGAAAGCAAGGGAGGGGACAAGGAAGCTACAGCCTCCTCGAAGAAGGTTGTACGGAAGGGAGGAATCGAAAATTCCTCTCCTCAGGGGAAGAAGAGGACCGCCTCTGACGACCCGGAGACCATGGCCTCAAAGCGGGGGAAGAAATCTTCGTCAGAGGATCCTGCGCCGGGGGATACTTCCGCCGAATTATGCCCTCAAGGGGATCAACCCTCCACCGAGCCGTAAGTAGAGAGGAGTTTTTCTTTTTAATAAATGAGAGAAATCCTTGCGCTATATCTGAGAAGAGTAATCGAAAATTTACCTTGTAGCTCGGACCTTAGCCCTTCTCAGCGGAGCTCATCTTCGGGGGATCTTCTTCTGGAGATGATGGAGTGGAATGCCTCCCCCTGCCATACCGCCTTGAGAGGCGGGCGACCCTGAGGTATCGTCGCGGAGGGTTTCTCCGAATCCGGCAGGGCCGGAAGGTAGTCATATGGCCTCCCAAATCCCTCCGCGCCCGGCCTTCGAAAAGGGCCATCGGACGAATCCGGCACCGTCTGGTGCACGGTCGGAGGAGCTGAAGGATCTGCTAGGGCGAGCATCTATCTCAAAGGAGCACCATGCATTGATGGGTACGGTGATTGAGAGGATTTCATCCGCGGAGAGCGGATTGCATGTGGCTGTCAGGAGTTTACTGACAGGTTTTGAGGTACGCGAAATAATGTACCCTTTTTGGATAGTTGCGCATAAGTAAGATGCGCCCTGTGTAGATAGTATCCCCTGAGACTCTGTGCGTTGTCAAAAGTGACGGCATGCAGAGGATCATAATCCCAGGTCTAATATGCCCCCTTCATACGTAGGTGGTGAAGTGTCGGGTGGCCAGCCGGACTGATGAATTTGCCATGCTAAAGCGGCAACTTGACGTGGCAGATGCCGACATCGCGCTTGTCAACAAGCGGCTTGACGAGGCACAAGGTATGTAATTACTCCGGCGGCACCTGGTAAGAGGAGCTTTCTGCCAGTATCTTATAATGTGTGCGCTTGATGCAGATGGTGCTGCTGCCATGGAGAATCTTTGGGCGGAACTTGCCCGAGCCAAGGAGCAAGCCAGGAAAAGTGATGTAGCTGCTGGAAAGGCAATTGAAGAGCTGAAAGCCGAACAGGATGCTCACTGCCGAAGCAAGAAGGAAATGGCCAAGATGGCTGTGAAGCTGAAGAGCGCTGTTGACCGTTGCAAGCTTCTTGAAAAAGAAGATCAGGCAGAACAGACGGACCTGGAGAAGGCCGTTGTCGATGCCAAGGATGCTCGCTCTGTGATGAGAGCTATGAAGGAGGAGCTGCGTCAGGCCGGAGAGATCGCGGCTGGAAAGCCCTTTATGCTGCGGAGGAAGTTCTGTGATCCTAAACATGCTCCGTTAGACCAGATGTGGAGTACGGCAGACACCTATCTGGATTTGGCAGCGAGTGCCGCAGATGCGGCCGAACACTTCCGAGATCAAGAAGATCGCGAAGTGGAAAAGCTCTTTTGGTCGCAGTTCCACAATTCGGAGCGTCCACTGTCATTAGCCGATCGTTTGACCGAATGGGCCGAGCTAAATAGGTTGTCCGGACTTGCCATGAAGTATGTCATGAGTCATCTGTGGCCAGAGAGGCTAGAGCCGAAAAGTTATTTCAACTTGGTGCAGCAGTTCCTTGGTGCGGTGCCGCATATCAATGCGACGAAGAGGTCAACGTGCATAGAGGGTGCGCGCATGGCTCTTGCCTGTGTCAAGACATACTGGGCGGAAATGGAGGCCACCGCTATTGCATCCCCAGACTCGGATGGAAGCCGAGTACCTGCCGAGCACTATTTTCAGGAAGTTCTGCAAGGCGCTCGTTTAATAGAGACGCAGTGCTCGAAGGATACTATATTCGAATAGCATATATTATTGTAAAACAATATTTTGATAAATTGTAGAAGCTTTTTATACTTGTGCCTGCAAGTATTATAATACCTCCTGTGCGACCGTTTAACATATATGTATATATAATCTGAAAGATGGCAGTCGTCGGCTTCAGCCCCCACGCACATAATGCGGGGGTGTTCGCAGAAGGCGCATTTTTACACTTGATCCAACGTCTTGGTCCTACAAAGGAGGTGAGAGCGCAGCGAACTAGGCAATCGGACTATGATGCTTTATCACTTTCACTTAGCCATAGGAGTTTGACAGTGAGTCTACTTATATAGCCCCTGGTGGGGCCTGTGCTCGCCCGAACTTGGGGCGCGTATGTGCCTGGCCGGGAAGCGGCCCTTTGTTAATGCGTAGGAATCCTAAAGATTCCGGTAAGTCATCGAGTGGTTGACCAGTCTCATGCTATATCATGACAGTCAGTTTTCGGCTTTCTCTACTGAGGTGCTCGCCTGGCCGAACCGGGGCACAATCGCAGTAGTTCTCCTGGTGCCGCCTTAGCCGATAGAGCGGAACGTAAGGTAGCAAAACACAGGAGCCGGGCAAACCCAACATTTGACCAAAGACATGATTCAGAGCTAATGCATATAAGGCCAAACTCGCGACGCCGAACACTCCCTAAGGTATTCGGTCTTTATGAGAGCGGGCGGGATAACGCCCTTAGTAATAAGCCCCTAGTGTCCAGGTACGCGCAAAACTCTGACGTGGCCACATGCCAAAACGCCAGCCTCCTCCTTGGTTATACCAAGAAACCAGGGGATGTGGATCAACAAGAGACAGTAAAAAAGGTTTACGCAGGGTCTTAATCTGAAAAGAATCCTTGGAACGGGTCCCTGCTGCACGTCTGCGCCTGTGTCTCCGTTGTGCCGTATCCTGGACGGGCGTAGCACGGTGTTCATCTGTAAAAGAGAGGAACTTAGTTTAGGAAAGATCATGCCGAACATGAGTTATACTAAATAAACAAAGTATAAATCGAAATGGGTAAAATTGAGCTTTATTGTCTCTTGTTTTATATGCGCGGAGCCCCTAGTACAGGGGTATATGGCTATTAAGCCTTTATCAATTGTATGTTTATGTCGGACTCGTCTAGCCGTGTCTGTGGTCTTGACGACCTGTTTAGGTGCTTTGGCTGGTGAAGCCGCTTTATTGTGGGGCTGTCAAGGCAGCCGCACTGTCTTCCGCGTGGGAGAAACACTCACTGTTTTCCCTTTAATGAGATGATGCCTCGTGGACCGGGCATCTTAAGCGTAAGAGATGCATAATGCGGTATTGCGTTAAAGCGGGCGAAAGCTTCGCGTCCCAGCAGTGCTTGATAGCTACTTGAGAATGGGGCGATGTGGAAAGTTAGCTGTTCGCGACGGAAGTTATCGGGGGAGCCGAACATAACTTCTAGCCGGAGAGAACCCATGCAACGGGCATCCGGGCCTGGCGTTACCCCTTGAAAGGAGGTTTTGCTATGGCGATTTTTTGTTGGGTCTATCCCCATGTTGCGGATTATGTCCTGGTATAACAGGTTTAGACCACTGCCGCCGTCCATCAAGATATTTGTGAAGTGGAGTCCGCCAATTATTGGATCTAATACCAAGGCAGTCCAGCCTGCGTTCCGGATACTTCTAGAGTAATCCTGATGGTCGAAGGTGGTCGGTTTTAACAACCATTGGCGAGACTCCTTTGGGATAAGCCGTATGGCGCGTATCTCTGTTGGCGCCATTATGTTCGTCACGTGAAGTAAGTTTACTGTTTTGACTTCTTGTGGGAAATCCTTTTGTTTCCTGGTGCTCTGCTTGTGGGGTTCGTCATCGTCCTCACTTGGTGTGTCGAGCCCCTTGTGTTCGGCGTTGAGTTTGCCGGATTGCTTGAAAACTCAACAATCTCTGTGGGTATGGTTCACAGGCTTCCCGGGAGTACTGTGTATTTGACATATCTTGTCCAAGATTTTGTTTAAGTTGGATAGCTCGTCCCTGTTATCCTTGAGGGGCGGCTTTCTCTGATTCTGCTGCGAGCTTTTGAATCCGGCGTTGACCGCCATGCTCTTTGGGCTGTTTCTCTTATTCCAGCGCTAGTCCTTGCTGCGTCGGGGTTTTCCGTTTCCATCCCTAACTTCGGATGTACTTGGGTCGCTGGTACTACATCTTGCCAACCAGCTGTCCTCTCCTGCGCAAAAGCGGGTCATGAGGCTTGTTAATGCGGCCATTGTTCTTGGCTTTTCTTGGCCGAGGTGTCTGGCGAGCCATTCGTCTCGAACGTTATGCTTAAAAGCTGCTAGGGCTTTGGCATCCGGACAGTCGACTATCTGATTCTTTTTAGTAAGAAATCTGTTCTAGAATTTCCGAGCTAACTCTCCGGGCTGTTGAGTTATGTGACTGAGATCGTCTGCATCCGGAGGGCGGACATAGGTCCCTTGAAAATTTGCCCGGAAAGCATTCTCAAGCTCTTCCCAACTTCCAATGGTGTTTCCGGAAGGCTTTTGAGCCAATGCCGGGCTGGCCCTTGAAGCTTGAGGGGTAAGTATTTTATGGCGTGGAGGTCATCTCCTTTGGCCATGTGTATGTGGAGGATATAATCCTCGATCCAGACCCCAGGGTCTGTTGTTCCGTCGTACGCCTCTATGTTTACGGGCTTGAATTCCGCTGGAAATTCATGGTCCAGCACCTCATCGGTGAAACATAGGGGGTGTGCGACACCCCTGTATTTGGGTGTGCCGTGATGTTCGGATATTTGTTGTGTTGCATTGCTTACTAGAGCTTGCTTTCTTGGCCCGTAGATAGATCTGGCTGGGCCATCTTTTTGATGCGGATCCTTTGGTGGATCGCGTGCCGGTTTGTGTGCGGCGCCGCTTGCTGCTCCATGCTGGCCATGCGGTCGTCTATCCGACCGGGTGGCTTTCCTATTTTTTGACTGCGGGGGCTCTAAGGCCTCCTCGTCAAATTCAGGCAGTAGCTCTCGCTTTGGATAGCTTTTTGTGAGGCGACTGCCGCCATATTTGTCTGCGGTGTTGCGTACTTTGCTCCATCTGATTCTGAGTGCATCTTCCGCAGTTTTGAGCTTCCGCTTCTGCTTTTTCAGGCTACGCGCAGTGGTGACGAGCCTTTTGTGGAGGTTCTTCTGCTCCATGAGCCTATCCGGCGTAAGGTCGTCCGGACTGTTGTTTTCGCCGGGGATGGGGTGTTCGGTTTGTTTATCCAAGTTGCCCTGTTCGGACGTGTAACACCCTCGATGCGACTTTAGCTCCCACATGTCGAGGTACGACTTAGAGACATAATCGCATTGAAGGCATATGTCGCAAGTTAGGCAATCTTAACAACATCCCATGTAATATGAATAATAAAGGGGAGATAACATAGTTGGCTTACACTCGCCACGTCAATCAAGTACATAAATAACATTACATTATCCAAACACTCATGGACCGACTACGGCGCCAAAATAAAAGAGAACCCAACATGCGACAACGGTCCCGTTCACCCCCAACTGGGCACCACTACTGATCATCGGGAAAGGAAACATAGTATCGTTGAGAGTCTTCGTCGAACTCCCACTTGAGCTCATACGCGTCTCCTGGAGCGGAATCATCAGGCCCTGCATCTGGTGTAATAGTAATCTGTGAGCCACAGGGACTCAGCAATCTCAAACCCTCGCGATCAAGACTATTTAAGCTTATAGGCATGGCAAGGTAAAATATGAGTGGAGCTGCAGCAAGCGACTAGCAAATATGGTGGCTAGCTTATTCGCAAAGGAGAGCGAGAAGAGGAGGCAAGGCGCGAGCGAGAAACTAGAGAGAAACCTGCGCAGACATTACTCCAACACCGTGTCCACTTCCCGGACTCCGCCGAGAAGAGGCCATCACGGTAACACACTCAGTTGATTCATTTTAATTAAGTTAAGGTTCAAGTTATCTACAACCGAACATTAACAAATTCCCATCTGCCCATAACCGCGGGCACGGCTTTCGAAAGTTCAATCCCTGCAGGGGAGTCCCAACTTAGCCCATGACAAGCTCTCACGGTCAACGAAGGAATAGACCTCCTCCCAAGACGTTCCGACCAGACTCGGTATCTCGGTACTTCAAGACAACTCCGACAATGGTAAAACAAGTCCAGCAACACCACCCGCTGTGCCGACAAATCCCGATAGGAGCTGCACATATCTCGTTCTCAGGGCACACCGGATAAGCTAAGCGTACGGGAGCCAACGTAACCCAAGTTGCCAAGGGACGGCCCCGCACGGTGCTCTAGGTTGGACCAACACTCAGAGGATCACTAGCCCCCCCCCCCGGGGGGGGGGGGGGGTTAAAATAAGATGACCCGTGAGTCCGCGAAACCCAAGGGAAAAGGCTAGGTGGCAAATGGTAAAACCAAGGTTGGGCATTGCTGGAGAAATTTTATTCAAGTCGGACTGTCAAGGGGTTCCCATTATAACCCAACCACGTAAGGAACGCAAAATCCGGGAACATAACACCGATATAACGAAAACTAGGGCGGCAAGAGTGGAATAAAACACTAGGTGAGAGGCCGAGCCTTCCACCCTTTACCAAGTATATAGATGCATTAAGATAACAAGGCAATATAATGATATCCCAACAAGTAAATAAAATATGTTCCAACAAGGAACGGCCTCCAATCTTCACCTGCAACTAGCAACGCTATAAGAGGGGCTGAGCAAAGCGGTAACATAGCCAATCAACAGTTTGCTAGGACATGGTGGGTTAGAGGTTTGACATGGAAATTTTGGAGGCTTGCAAGCAAGTGGTAGGCATTGTAGCATTGGCAAAGCAAAAGAGCGAGCAAACTAGCATAGCAAAGATAGTAGTGATTTCGAGGGTATGATCATCTTGCCTGCACAGTTGTCAGAGTTGACTGGATCCTCAAAAGCAAACTCAACGGGCTCCTCGTTAGCGAACTCGTCTCCCGGCTCTACCCAAACAAGACAAACAAGCAACAAGGATACAATCAACCACGTGCAAGACCAAGCAATATGATGAAATGAAGATATGCTATGCGGGATGCGATGCGGGATGCAAAATGCAAGATATGACAGGAAATGCATGAACCTGGCCTCAACTTGGAAAACCAAGTGTTCCACTGGAAAGATGAGATGAAATCGCTTGAAAACGATATAAAGAACGCCGGAATCGGAGTTACGGTTTGGAATTGGCAAGCGATTCAAAAATGACACTGGTCTGCGATTTACAGCAAGTAGGCATCTAAATGCAATGAGATGAACATGCTACAGCACCCAAACATGACAACAAAATACATTGTAGGGAAGCATTCAAGATGCTTAACAAAAGTCTAGCACTGAGCTACGGCCAAATCATCCATTAGGAGGTTCAAACAAGCATGGCAAAAACGCAAATGGTAAAACAGATCTCAGACTTAGTGAAATTAACACTTGTCTGGAATTTCAGATCATATAGCCCTCTTCGGAGCAACAAAACAACATGCTACAGGACCTGAACATGACAAGGAAAGACATGGCATGGAGCTACTCAACAAGCTTAACAAAAGTCCCTTAGTGACCTTGAGCCAAAAGGGATCACAAAATATACTAACAAGCACACGAACATAGCAAAAACATAATCAGTTTTCAGACTTAGTGAAAACTGGGACATGCTGAAACATAACTCACGAAGGCATGTTTACGAGCTTGATGCACTCACCATGGTGCAAGTCATGGCAAGAAAAGCATACATCCCTTAAGAAGGCACAAAATGCAAGCTAGACATGGCAAGAACAATAACATAGCATGCACGGATCAACTACAATAACATCGGCAAAATCGCAAACAAGTTGACGATCTGCCCAGATTCGCAACGAAGCAAAAGTAGAGCTCGATTGACTCAAGCTAGGGTGCTCCATAATTGCAAACAAAGACATGGATGGATAGAGCACTAAAATATTAACAAAACTCCCTTACTGATCATCCTCAAAAGAGGCACGGATCACTAGGAAACAACAAGAGCATATGGCATCATGAACTAAACAATCCCAGGACTTAGTGAAATTACTAAGTCCCTGAAAACAGAATTAGCAAGTGCACCTCTTTGCAAGCTTGCACAAGTCACCACACACATCCTAAAAATACATGGGTTGCACCTCTGGAAAGATGACAAAACCCTTAACAAAACGTATGTAGAACTCACGGGCATATCATGCACACAATAATCATGGCAAAAATGACAAAAGTGCTAAACGGAGTAGCATATCTGACAATTTACTCGAGTAGCCCTCTTCTAACAGCATTTCGGGCATCAAGATGAGCTCAAATGAAAATGATGCAGTGGAATGAAATGATGTACCTCTGAGATGAACATTTTGATATGCTATATACATGAATCGGAGCTACGGATGCAAAGTTACGGAGCCGCGAATATGGGCATATGAACAAAAAATTCTGGGACTTGGAGAAAAAAACAACCTCCGAAAAAAGTGGATCTCGCGGATCGGGACGGAGCGGTGCGGGGACGGGCGAGGGCGTTTGGATCGGGGACCGGTGGATCTGGTCCCGATCCGGATCCGGCCGGGATCTCACTGGAGTTGACCCGGAGCTCGCCGGAGTGGCTCCGGCCGGCGCGGCGGCGACGGCGCGGCGCGGAGGCGGCGGCTGCGGCAGGCGGAGGCGGCGGCGGCGGGGTGGCACGGCGTGGAGGCGGCGGCGGCGCGGAGCGGAGGCGGCGGTGGCTGGCGCGGTGGCGGCGGGCGGCGGGGCGCGGCGCCGGCGGCGGAGAGAGGCGGCGGGGAGCAGTGGTGCGGCGGCGCGCGCCGATGGGCCGCAGGGGCCCTGCCTGGGCTCGGCGGGCCGGCGCGTGGAGGAAGGCGGCGGGCATATGGGGAGGTTCCACGTGGCGGCGGCGGGGAGCAGCGGACGTGTCCGGCGCCGTCCGGACGTGTCCGGCGGCGGCGGATCTGGGATTTTAGGGTTAGGGACGAGGGGGATCCGGAATTTGGAATGGGGGTGTGTATATATAGGCATAGAGGGAGCTAGGAGAGTCCAAATGAGGTGCGGTTTTTGGCCACGCGATCGTGATCGAACGCTCTAGGACATGGAGCAGAGTTTGGTGGGTTTTGGGCCAAATTGGAGGGGTGTTGGGCTGCAACACACACGAGGCCTTTTCGGTCCCTCGGTTAACCGTTGGAGTATCAAACGAAGTCCAAATGGTACGAAACTTGACAGGCAGTCTACCGGTAGTAAACTCGGTCCAATCCGGAAATGTTTAATCCCCACACACGAAAGAAAGCTAGAAATGACCACCGGAGGAGAACGAAGCGCCGGAATGCAAAACGGACAACGGGGAAAATGCTCGAATGCATGAGATGAACACACATGCAAATGCAATGCACATGATGACATGATATGAGATGCATGACAACGACAACAACACACGGAGACAAAGACCCGAACCCGAGAAAATAAAATAACTTAACGCCAGAAACGGCAAGAGTTGGAGTACAAATTGGGAAAGTTACATCCGGGGTGTTACAACACTCCACCACTACGAAAGGATCTCGTCCCGAGATCTAGGACTGAAAGAACGCCGGGTACTCAGAACGGAGGTGATCCTCGCGTTCCCAGGTAGCTTCACGGTCGGAATGGTGTGACCACTTGACTTTGAGAAATTTGATTGACTTGTTGCGAGTCTTGCGTTCAGTCTCTTCAAGAATAGCAACTGGGTGCTCACTATAAGAGAGATCTTCTTGGAGCCCAATGTCCTCGAAGTTGACGGTGCGGTCAGGAGTCTTGAAGCACTTTCGAAGCTAAGAGACATGGAACACGTCATGAACATTTGCAAAGTTTTGAGGAAGCTCGAGTTGATAGGCGAGGTCGCCTCTCTTGCTGACAATCATGAAAGGTCCCACGTATCTAGGGGCAAGCTTCCCTTTGATACCGAAGCGACGAGTACCTTTCATAGGATAGACACGAAGGTAAACAAGATCTCCGATCTCGAAAGCCAAATCACGGTGCTTACTATCATAGTAGCTCTTCTGGCGGGATTGGGCCGCTTTGAGGTTATCACGAATGACTTTGCATATTTCTTCTGCTTCTGTGATTAAGTCATTACCTAAAAGCTGACGTTCGCCAGTTTCAGACCAGTTGAGAGGGGTACGGCACTTCCTGCCATACAGAATTTCAAATAGCGCCTTGCCTGAACTTGCTTGAAAACTGTTGTTGTAGGAGAATTCAGCATAAGGAAGACAATCCTCCCACTTCATGCCGAAGGAGATCACACAAGCCCTGAGCATATCTTCAAGAATCTGGTTTACATGCTCGACTTGACCGCTTGTTTGAGGATGGAAAGCAGTGCTGAAGCGGATGTTGGTGCCCATGGCCTTCTGAAAAGAATCCCAAAACTTCGAGGTAAAGATGCTGCCACGGTCTGAAGAGATCACTTGAGGAATACCATGCAGAGAGACAATGCGAGATGTATAGAGTTCCGCCAATTGAGCTGCAGTGATCGACTCTTTAATAGGCAGAAAGTGAGCCACTTTGGTGAGTTTATCGATGACAACGAATATAGCATCATTGCCACGCTTGGACTTTGGAAACCCAGTCACGAAGTCCATTTCAATGTGGTCAAACTTCCATTCTGGAATGGTAAGAGGTTGGAGGAGACCTGCTGGCCTTTGGTGTTCTGCCTTCACTCTTCTGCAGACATCACATTCATTCACGAATTGAGCGATCTCGCGCTTCATTCGAGTCCACCAATAAGCTTGCTTAAGGTCCTGATACATCTTCGTGCTCCCAGGGTGGATGGAGAGGAGAGAATTGTGAGCCTCGTTCATGATTACTTTACGGAGGTCACCTTTGGGCACAACAATACGATCCTCGAAGAAAAGAGTGTCCTTGTCATCAAGGCGGTAGCACTTGTACTTGGGCTGACTCTTGGCAATCCTAATCTTCACCTTTTTCACCATAGCATCAAGAAGCTGGGCTTGGCGAATCTGGTCTTCTAAGGTAGGAGAGACTTGAAGGTTGGCGAGGAAACCTTGAGGAACAACTTGCAGATTAAGTTTGCGGAAAGCTTCACAAAGCTCGGGTTGATAAGGCTTGAGAATCAGACTGTTGCAGTAAGCCTTTCTGCTCAATGCGTCAGCAATCACATTGGCCTTGCCTGGAGTATACTCAATACTCGGATTATACTCTTGAATCATTTCGACCCATCGAGTTTGCCTGAGGTTGAGATTAGGCTGAGTGAAGATGTACTTGAGACTCTTGTGATCAGTGAAAATGTCCACTTTTCTTCCCAATAGAAGATGTCTCCAAGTCAAAAGAGCATGCACAACTGCCGCCAACTCGAGATCATGAGTGGGGTAGTTCTTCTCATTAGGCTTCAACTGGCGAGAGGTATAAGCAACAACTTTCTTCTCTTGCATCAATACTGCGCCAAGACCTTGGAAAGAGGCATCACAAAAGACCTCGTATGGCTTGGATTCATCAGGCGGAGTCAGAACTGGAGCAGTGATCAATTTCTCTTTCAAAGTGTTGAAAGCAATATCACACTCCGGAGACCAAACGTACTTGACGTGCTTCTGAAGAAGATTAGAGAGAGGCTTCGCGATCTTGGAAAAGTTTTCAACGAATCTTTGGCAATAGCTTGCGAGACCGAGAAAACTGCGGAGTTGCTTCACGTTCTGAGGAGGTTCCCAATTCAAAATTGCAGACACCTTCTCAGGATTCACGGCAATGCCCTTGGCAGAGATGATATGACCAAGATAAAGAACCTCATCAAGCCAAAATTCACACTTGGAGAACTTGGCGTAGAACTGATGTTCTCTAAGCTTATCGAGAACCAAACGCAAATGCTTGGCATGATCTTCCTTGTTCTTGGAGAAAACCAGAATGTCATCGAGATAGACCAAAACGAAGTCATTGGTGTAGGCGTTGAAGATGAAGTTCATCATGCGAGAGAACATTGGAGGAGCGTTGGCGAGGCCAAAAGACATGACAGTGTATTCATATGAACCAAAGCTTGTCCTGAAAGCCGTCTTGGGAATATCTACTTCACGAATGCGAATTTGGTGATAACCCATACGGAGATCAAGCTTGGAGAATACTTGGACACCTTTGAGTTGTTCGAACAGTTCATTGATGTTGGGAAGTGGGTATTTGTTCTTGATGGTTTTCTTGTTCACTGGACGGTAATCAACACAAAGTCGGTCCATTCCATCCTTCTTCTTTACAAAAAGAACACCACAACTCCACGGAGAATAACTAGGCCGGATGAGACCCATTTTCTCTTGCATATCGAGTTGCTTCTTCAGCTCCTTCAACTCTTCAGGTCCGAGCTTGTAAGGACGTTTGCACACCGGTTCCGTACCAGGCTCAAGTTCAATAATGAATTCAACTGGCTGGTGCGGAGGCATTCCTGGGAGCTCTTCTGGAAAGACGTCTTGATATTCGCAAACGACTGGAATTTGAGAGATGGCATCCAATTCACCCTTCTCATTGAGAGAAAACAGATGGATAGTATCATCACGAGCGGCAAAGACAATTACATCCTCAGACGAATGAGTCAATTGAATCTGCCTGGCTGCACAATCAAGCTGAGCCTTGTGCTTAGAAAGCCAATCCATTCCGAGAATAAGATCAATATCCGAGTTACCAAGAACCATTGGAGAAGCCAGAAACTTGAAACCACCCATCATGATAGAAACATCCGGGACTATTGAAGTAGCCCTCATAGACTTAGCCGGAGAAACCACTCCCATAGGTTTACCCAACATTTATGAAATGAAGTCATGCTTGGAAACAAATGATCTTGACATGAAACAATGCGATGCACCAGTGTCAAAAAGAACTTTTGCTGGAAAAGAGTTAACTGGAAAGTTACCCATGATCACATCTGACGAGTCCTCTGCCTGAGCTGCATTCATCAAATTCACCTTGGCATGCTTGGGGTTATGCTTGACCACAGCTGTACTTGTCGATCTGACAGGAGGAGGAGGAGGAAGACGCCTCTGGTTGAAACACTTGTTGGCATAGTGACCCTTCTGTTGGCACTTGTTGCACATGACCTCTGAAAGCGGACGGTGATACGGAGCACTCGATCTTGGAGCTTGAGACGAAGTCTTGTTCTGAAAGCCAGAGTTGGGTGGGTGGGAAGAACCACTGCCACCTTTGCTCTTCTGCTGATACGGCTGACGGAACGGAGGAGGAGGAAGCCAAAACTTCTGCTGCTTGGTCACTTGAGTAGAGGAAGAAGGAGTAACATCTCTGACTCGCTTCTTGGAAGCATCACACCTCAACTGAGCAGCCTCTTGCTTTAGTGCCATGTTGTAGAACTCATCGTATCTCAAGGGCTCAAAGAGGACAAGAGCGAGCTGAATTTCTTCTCTGAGACCACCCCTGAACTGGTATATCATGCTCTTCTCATCAGGAACGTCCTGCTTGGCAAAGCGGGCGAGCTTCTGGAACAACTTGTTGTAGTCATAGACAGACAAAGAGCCTTGCTTCAGATTGCGGAATTCCTCACGCTTGCTTTCAACCACGCTCTGCGGAATATGATGAGCTCGGAAATCTCGACGGAAATCATGCCAAGTGATAACACGTCCACCTCTGGAGTCCTTGTACTACTGGAACCATTCTGCAGCTTGATCTTTGAGTTGGAAGGAAGCGAACTTTACAAAGTCCTCAGGCCTGACGTTACTGCACTCGAAATGCTTACACAGATCCACAAGCCAATCGTCAGCATCGGTTGCCTCAACACAATTGCTGAAAGTCTTTGGCCCATTAGCAAGGAACTGGTTGAGTGTAGCAAAGTGACTCTGATTGCTGCCTTGATTCCCATGACTGCCTTGATTGCGCTCTTGAAGAATTTGCATGATCAGCTGTGTGTTTGCATTGGTTGCGGCCATCACAGCTTGCCATGCCTCCGGAGGAGGTGGAGGTGGTGGCGGATCAGGATTCGGAGTCGTGCGCGTTGGAGGAGCCATCCTGAAGAGGTTGACCACCATTAGCACATTGACAGATAAATATTGAAGCTGAATCCAACGGAATGAAAATTGCAACATATAGTCTTCACATCCGAACAAAATGAACGAATGCATTCCTCTTGAAATGGTCACATATCCATAAATTGAGAAGCCACGTAGAATTAAGGTAGAGAAATAAATCAACAAGGTACGGATCAAGAATGAATAATCGGTAAGAAATCCCAATCTCAAACCAATATCCGTGGAAGAAAAACTAGAGCTACTAGAATTCCCACCTATGAAACTTCCGAACCTTTCCGGTTATGCAATCAGGTGATGGGGATACAGGGGAAGCATAATATCTCACCCAAACTAGCAAATCCTACATCCAACTGTATCCATCCTTCAACACATAACCAAGAAACCTTCGGAAACCATCTACCTCAACCTTCGAAAAGCATCCGTTATACAAGTTATGGCGATACTCCTGAACTCCCGCCCCAGTACTGGGTGGCGTCGAGGTTATCTCACCAACGAACTGCATAAAAGAGATTTTCGATGTCGGCGTACTAAACTCAGGTATTCCAGAACTGCAACGATAAAATTATGATGACAACACCTCAGAGCTCAACTCCCCGGGACACTTCCACTAAACCCCTGACAGGAGGCACCAAGACAATGTTCTCATCATAAAACCATCGGAACGATTCCAAGATACCCGCGTGATCCTAAATTTTTTTAGTGAAATTTGAGAAGAGAAGATTCAAAACTCTACGTCAGGATGCCTTACCAGAGCGATGAGGAGACTGGGAAGTAAAAAGAATTCCTAATCTCTCCGATATATAATTCCTAAATGACTCAAAACATTTTTCTAGACACAACTCGGCCGCTAAAAACGATCAAGCAATGGGGCTCCTAAGGTCGGGGAAGGCTCTGATACCAACTTGGAACACCCTCGATGCGGCTATATCTCCTACGTGTCGAAGCACGACTTAGAGGCATAACCGCATTGAAAGCAATGTCACAAGTAAGGCAATGTGTATGTGGAGGTCATCTCCTTTGGCCATGTGTATGTGGAGGATATAATCCTTGATCCAGACCCCAGGGTCTGTTGTTCCGTCGTACGCCTCTATGTTTACGGGCTTGAATTCTGCTGGAAATTCATGGTCCAGCATCTCATCGGTGAAACATAGGGGGTGTGCGGCACACCTGTATTTGGGTGTGCCGTGATGTTTGGATATTTGTTGTGTTGCATTGCTTACTAGAGCTTGCTTTCTTGGCCCGTAGATAGATCTGGCTGGGCCATCTTTTTGATGCGGATCCTTTGGTGGATCGCGTGCCGGCTTGCGTGCGGTGCCGCTTGCTACTCCATGCTGGCCATGCGGTCGTCTATCCGACCGGGTGGCTTTCCTATTTTTTGACTGCGGGGGCTCTAAGGCCTCCTCGTCAAATTCAGGCAGTAGCTCTCGCTTTGGATAGCTTTTTGTGTGGCGACTGCCGCCATATTTGTCTGCGGTGTTGCGTACTTTGCTCCATCTGATTCTGAGTGCATCTTCCGCAGTTTTGAGCTTCTGCTTCTGCTTTTTCAGGCTACGCGCAGTGGCGACGAGCCTTTTGTGGAGGTTCTTCTGCTCCATGAGCCTATCCGGCGTAAGGTCGTCCGGACTGTTGTTTTCACCGGGGACGGGGTGTTCGGTTTGTTTATCCAAGTTGCCCTATTCGGGCGTGTAACACCCTCGATGCGACTATAGCTCCCACGTGTCGAGGCACGACTTAGAGACATAATCGCATTGAAGGCATATGTCGCAAGTTAGGCAATCTTCACAACATCCCATGTAATATGAATAATAAAGGGGAGATAACATAGTTGGCTTACACTCGCCACGTCAATCAAGTACATAAATAACATTACATCATCCAAACACTCATGGCCCGACTACGGCGCCAAAATAAAAGAGAACCCAACATGCGACAACGGTCCCGTTCAGCCCCAACTGGGCACCACTACTGATCATCAGGAAAGGAAATATAGTATCGTTGAGAGTCTTCGTCGAACTCCCACTTGAGCTCATACGCGTCTCCTGGAGCGGAATCATCAGGCCCTGCATCTGGTGTAATAGTAATCTGTGAGCCACAGGGACTCAGCAATCTGGCACCCTCGCGATCAAGACTATTTAAGCTTATAGGCATGGCAAGGTAAAATATGAGTGGAGCTGCAGCAAGCGACTAGCAAATATGGTGGCTAGCTTATTCGCAAAGGAGAGCGAGAAGAGGAGGCAAGGCGCGGGCGAGAAACTAGAGAGCAACCTGCACAGACATTACTCCAACACCGTGTCCACTTCCCGGACTCCGCCGAGAAGAGGCCATCACGGTAACACACTCAGTTGATTCATTTTAATTAAGTTAAGGTTCAAGTTATCTACAACCGGACATTAACAAATTTCCATCTGCCCATAACCACGGGCACGGCTTTCAAAAGTTCAATCCCTGCAGGGGAGTCCCAACTTAGCCCATGACAAGCTCTCACGGTCAACAAAGGAATAGACCTCCTCCCAAGATGTTTCGATCAGACTCGGTATCTCGGTACTTCAAGACAACTCCGACAATGGTAAAACAAGTCCAGCAACACCACCCGCTGTGCCGACAAATCCCGATAGGAGCTGCACATATCTCGTTCTCAGGGCACACCGGATAAGCTAAGCGTACGGAAGCCGACGTAACCCAAGTTGCCAAGGGACGGCCCCGCACGGTGCTCTAGGTTGGACCAACACTCAGAGGAGCACTGGCCCCCGGGGGGGGGGGGGGTTAAAATAAGATGACCCTTGAGTCCGCGAAACCCAAGGGAAAAGGCTAGGTGGCAAATGGTAAAACCAAGGTTGGGCATTGCTGGAGAAATTTTATTCAAGGCGGACTGTCAAGGGGTTCCCATTATAACCCAACCGCGTAAGGAACGCAAAATCTGGGAACATAACACTGATATGACGGAAACTAGGGCGGCAAGAGTGGAACAAAACACTAGGCGAGAGGCCGAGCCTTCCACCCTTTACCAAGTATATAGATGCATTAAGATAACAAGGCAATATAATGATATCCCAACAAGTAAATAAAAGATGTTCCAACAAGGAACGACCTCCAATCTTCACCTGCAACTAGCAACGCTATAAGAGGGGTTGAGCAAAGCGGTAACATAGCCAATCAACGGTTTGCTAGGACATGGTGGGTTAGAGGTTTGACATGTCAATTTGGGAGGCTTGCAAGCAAGTGGTAGGCATCGTAGCATTGGCAAAGCAAAAGAGCGAGCAAACTAGCATAGCAAAGATAGTAGTGATTTCGAGGGTATGATCATCTTGCCTGCACAGTTGTCAGAGTTGACTGGATCCTCAAAAGCAAACTCAACGGGCTCCTCGTTAGCGAACTTGTCTCCCGGATCTACCCAAACAATACAAACAAGCAACAAGGATACAATCAACCACGTGCAAGACCAAGCAATATGATGAAATGAAGATATGCTATGCGGGATGCGATGCGGGATGCAAAATGCAAGATATGACAGGAAATGCATGAACCTGGCCTCAACTTGGAAAACCAAGTGTTTCACTGGAAAGATGAGATGAAATCGCTTGAAAACGATATAAAGAACGCCGGAATCGGAGTTACGGTTTGGAAATGGCAAGCGATTCAAAAATGACACTGGTGTGCGATTTACAGCAAGTAGGCATCTAAATGCAATGAGATGAACATGCTACAACACCCAAACATGACAACAAAATACATTGTAGGGAAGCATTCAAGATGCTTAACAAAAGTCTAGCACTGAGCTACGGCCAAATCATCCATTAGGAGGTTCAAACAAGCATGGCAAAAACGCAAATGGTAAAACAGATCTCAGACTGTGAAATTAACACTTGTCTGGAATTTCAGATCATATAGCCCTCTTCGGAGCAACAAAACAACATGCTACAGGACCTGAACATGACAAGGAAAGACATGGCATGGAGCTACTCAACAAGCTTAACAAAAGTCCCTTAGTGACCTTGAGCCAAAAGGGATCACAAAATATACTAACAAGCACACGAACATAGCAAAAACATAACCAGTTTTCAGACTTAGTGAAAACTGGGATATGCTGAAACATAACTCACGAAGGCATGTTTACGAGCTCGATGCACTCACCACGGTGCAAGTCATGGCAAGACAAGCATACATCCCTTAAGAAGGCACAAAATGCAAGCTAGACATGGCAAGAACAATAACATAGCATGCACGGATCAACTACAATAACATCGGCAAAATCGCAAACAAGTTGACGATCTGCCCAGATTCGCAACGAAGCAAAAGTAGAGCTCGATTGACTCAAGCTAGGGTGCTCCATAATTGAAAACAAAGACATGGATGGATATAGCACTAAAATATTAACAAAACTCCCTTACTGATCATCCTCAAAAGAGGCACGGATCACTAGGAAACAACAAGAACATATGGCATCATGAGATAAACAATCCCATGACTTAGTGAAATTACTAAGTCTCTGAAAACAGAATTAGCAAGTGCACCTCTTTGCAAGCTTGCACAAGTCACCACACACATCCTAAAAACACATGGGTTGCACCTCTGGAAAGATGACAAAACCCTTAACAAAACGTATGTAGAACTCACGGGCATATCATGCACACAATAATCATGGCAAAAATGACAAAAGTGCTAAAAGGAGTAGCAGATCTGACAATTAACTCGAGTAGCCCTCTTCTAACAGCATTTCGGGCATCAAGATGAGCTGAAATGAAAATGATGCAATGGAATGAAATGATGTACTCTCTGAGATGAACATTTTGATATGCTATATGCATGAATCGGAGCTACGGATTCAAAGTTATGAAGCCGCGAATATGGGCATATGAACAAAAAATTCTGGGACTTAGAGAAAAAACAACCTCCGGAAAAAGTGGATCTCGCGGATCGGGACGGATCGGTGCGGGGACGGGCGAGGGCGTTTGGATCGGGGACCGGTGGATCTGGTCCCGATCCGGATCCGACCGGGATCTCACCGGAGTTGACCCGGAGCTCGCCGTAGTGGCTCCGGCCGGTGCGGCGGCGGCGGCGCGGCGCGGAGGCGGCGGCTGCGGCGGGCGGAGGCGGCAGCGGCGACGCGGCACGGCACGGAGGCGGCGGAGGCGCGGCGCGGAGGTGGCGGCGCAGCGTGGAGGCATCGGTGGCTGGCGCGGTGGCGGCAGGCGGCGGGGCGCGGCGCCGGCGGCGGAGAGAGGCGGCAGGGAGCAGCGGTGCGGCAGCGCGCGCCGATGGGCCGCGGGGGCCCTGCCCGGGCTCGGCGGGCCGGCGCGTGGAGGGAGGCGGCGGGCGTATGGGGAGGCGCCATGTGGCGGCGGCGGGGAGCAGCGGATGTGTCCGGCGCCGTCCGGACGTGTCCGGCGGCGGCGGATCTGGGATTTTAGGGTTAGGGACGAGGGGGATCCGGAATTTGGAATGGGGGGTGTATATATAGGCATAGAGGGAGCTAGGAGAGTCCAAATGAGGTGCGGTTTTCGGCCACGCGATCGTGATCGAACGCTCTAGGACATGGATCAGAGTTTGGTGGGTTTTGGGCCAAATTGGAGGGGTGTTGGGCTGCAACACACACGAGGCCTTTTCGGTCCCTCGGTTAACCGTTGGAGTATCAAACGAAGTCCAAATGGTACGAAACTTGACAGGCAGTCTACCGGTAGTAAACTAAGGCCGCTTGGCAAGTCTCGGTCCAATCCGGAAATGTTTAATCCCCACACACGAAAGAAAGCTAGAAATGACCACCGGAGGAGAACGAAGCGCCGGAATGCAAAACGGACAACGGGGAAAATGCTCGAATGCATGAGATGAACACGTATGCAAATGCAATGCACATGATGACATGATATGAGATGCATGACAACGAAAACAACACACGGAGACAAAGACCCGAACCCGAGAAAATAAAATAACTTAACGCCGGAAACGGCAAGAGTTGGAGTACAAATTGGGAAAGTTACATCCGGGGTGTTACAGGACGGTTGCTCGAAGGCTTGTTAGTCGTCCGCCGGCTCGTCCTGCTCTATGGCTGGGTCTGTATGGCTACTGTCTCTGTCAAGGCGGGGCTTGGAGCGGCGCTTACATCGCTGCTTTGATTGCTTTTCGAGTGAACGATCCCTCGTTGCATCCCTGTGTTCCTCGCTGTCGCTTCCTTTGGGTGTGTCCACCATGTATACATCATGAGATGAGGTGGCTGTCCAGTGCCTTATAGGCGTTGGTTCATGTTCATCTCCTACATCGTCGTCCATACCATCGATATCTTCGGAGTCGAAGTCGAGCACGTTGTTTAAATTATCGACAATGGCTACGAAGTGGGTGGTGGGTGGGCATCGAATTTCTTCGTCGTCCACATCCCAATCCTGCCGGTCATAGTCCGGCCAGGACTCTCCTAACAAAGAGAGAGACCTGAGTGAATTCAGAATGTCGCCGAAGGGCGACTGCTGAAAGATGTCTGCGGCGGTGAACTCCATGATCGGCGCCCAATCGGATTCGATCGGTAGGGGCGTGGAGGGCTCGGAGTCCGGCATCTTGGAGTCACGGGCTTCGCAGAGGACAAGGCTAGTGTTCGGCTTGATCACCATAGAGATTGCAGCCCCCGAGGCGGTGTCTAACCACCCATCCTTGATTGGTGTGGTCGGCTCCAAGCCAAGGGTCGGAGCGGACACAGGTGCGGCCTCCAGGGCACTGTTCGGCGGCAGAGCTAGATCATGCCCACCGGGACAGTGCGGCGCGCTCGGCTGCGGCTCAGATCTGTCGAAGATCAAGTCTCCGCGGTCGTCCGCTGTGTAGTTTAAACTTCCAAATCTGACCTGACGGCCAGGGGCGTAGCTTTCGATCTGCTCCAGATGGCCAAGCGAATTGGCCCGCAGTGCAAAGCCGCCAAATACGAAGATCTGTCTGGGGAGAAAAGTCTCACCCTGGATCGCATCGTCGTTGATGATCGGAGGAGCCATTGGGCCTAAAAGTGACGACATAGAGGAACTCTCAATGAAAGCACCAATGTCGGTGTCAAAACCAGCGGATCTCGGGTAGGGGGTCCCGTACTGTGCGTCTAGGCGGATGGTAACATGAGACAAGGGACACGATGTTTTTACCCAGGTTCGGGCCCTCTCGATGGAGGTAAAACCCTACTCCTGCTTGATTAATATTGATGATATGGGTAGTACAAGAGTAGATCTACCACGAGATCAAGGAGGCTAAACCCTAGAAGCTAGCCTATGGTATGATTGTTGTTTGTCCTACGGACTAAAACCCTTCGCTTTATATAGACACCGGAGAGGGCTAGGGTTACACAGAGTCGGTTACAATGGTAGGAGATCTACATATCCGTATCGCCAAGCTTGCCTTCCACGCCAAGGAAAGTCCCTTCCGGACACGGGACGAAGTCTTAAATCTTGTATCTTCATAGTCTAGGAGTCTGGCCGAAGGTATAGTCCGGCTATCCGGACACCCCCTAATCCAGGACTCCCTCAATACCCATATGATTTTTATATGCAGTTCTATAGGCCCATAATGCATCATCAAGTTTCTTGGACCAATTCTTTCTAGACCTATTGATAGTCTTTTGCAAAATTAATTGGAGTTCTCTATTACTCAATTCTACTTGACCACTAGACTGTGGGTGATACGGAGATGCAATTCTATGATTGATGTCATATTTAGAAAGCATTTTACGGAAAGCACCATGAATAAAATGTGAACCACCATCAGTCATTAAATATCTAGGGACTCCAAACCTCGGAAAAATAACTTCTTTAAGCATGTTAATAGAAGTGTTATGATCAGCACTACTAGTTGGAATAGCTTCTACCCACTTAGTAACGTAATCAACAACAACTAAAATATGTGTATATCCATTAGAGGCAGGAAAAGGTCCCATATAATCAAAGCCCCAAACATCAAATGGTTCAATAACAAGTGAATAATTCATAGGCATTTCTTGACGTCTACTAATATTACCAATTCTTTGACATTCATCACAAGATAGGACAAACTTACGGGCATCCTTGAAGAGAGTAGGCCAATAAAAACCTGATTGCAGTACCTTATGTGCAGTTCTATCTCCCGCGTGGTTTCCTCCATAAGTTTCGGAGTGGCACTTGCGTAGGATCTGTTCCTGTTCATGCTCAGGTACACAACGTCTAATAACACCATCTACTCCTTCTTTATAAAGATGTGGGTCATCCCAAAAGTAATGTCTAAAATCATAGAAGAACTTTTTCTTTTGTTGGTATGTGAAGCTAGGTGGTATAAATTTAGCAACTATGTAATTAGCTTAATTAGCATACCAAGGGGTACTACGAGAAGTACTTATGACATTTAATTGTTCATCAGGAAAGCTATCATCAATATGTAGTGGGTCTTCAAGAACATTCTCTAACCTAGATAAGTTGTCTGCAACGGGGTTCTCAGCTCCTTTTCTATCAACAATATGCAAATCAAATTCTTGTACAAGAGAACCCATCTAATAAGTCTAGGTTTAGCATCTTTCTTCTCCATAAGATATTTAATAGCAGCATGATCAGTGTGGATAGTTACTTTAGAATCAACAATATAAAGTTTAAACTTATCACAAGCAAATACAACTACTAAAAGTTCTTTTTCAGTAGTAGCATAATTTCTTTGTGCATTGCCTAGGGTCTTACTAGCATAATGGATACATTTAATTTCTTATCAACTCTTTGCCCTAGAACAACACCTACAACATAATTGCTAGCATCACACATAATTTCAAAGGGTAAATCCCAATCAGGTGGCTGAACAATAGGTGCAGAGACTAATGCTTTTTTAAGTATTTCAAATGCTTCTACACAATCATCATCAAAGACAAATGGTATAACTTTTTGTAATAAATTAGTCAGAGGCCGAGAAATTTTTGAGAAGTCCTTAATGAACCTCCTATAAAATCCGGCATGACCAAGGAAACTTCTTATACCTTTGATGTCCTTGGGACATGGCATCTTTTCAATAGCATCAACCTTGGCTTTATCAACTTCAATACCTCTTTCAGAAACTTTATGCCCCAAGACAATACCTTCATTAACCATAAAGTGGCACTTTTCCCAATTCAAGACAAGATTAGTTTCTTCACATCTCTGCAAAACTCGATCAAGATTGCTCAAGCAATAATCAAAAGAAGATCCATAGACAGAAAAGTCGTCCATGAAAACCTCACAAATCTTTTCACAAAACTCAGAGAATATAGCCATCATGCATCTTTGAAAGGTAGCAGGTGCATTACATAAACCAAAAGGCATACGCCTATAAGCAAAAGTACCAAAAGGGCATGTAAAAGTAGTCTTTGATTGATCTTTAGCCGACACAGGTATTTGAGAGAAACCAGAATAACCATCTAGAAAGCAGTAATGTGTATGTTTGCATAATCTTTCTAGCATTTGATCGATAAAAGGTAAGGGGTAATGATCTTTCTTAGTAGCCTTATTTAATTTGTGGAAATCAATTACCATCCTATAACCTGTAATAATTCTTTATGGAATCAATTCATCTTTATCATTAGGAACGACAGTAATACCTCCCTTCTTAGGGACACAATGAACAGGACTTACCCAATGACTATCAGCAACGGGATAAATTATACCTGCCTTTAGAAGCTTTAGTATTTCTTTTCTTACAACTTCTTTCATTTTAGGATTCAGACATCGTTGAGGATCACGAACTGGTTTGGCATCTGCTTCCAAATTTATTTTATGTTGACATAGAGTGGGACTAATGCCCTTAAGATCATCAAGAGTATATGCAATAGCAGCATCTTCAGAGTTTTCAATAATATTTCTTCTTCATGCTCTGAAAGGTTAGCACTAATAATAACGGGATATATGTTCTATCAAGATAAGCATATTTAAGATTATCAGGCAACGGTTTAAGCTCAAACACGGGATCACCCTTAGGTGGAGGGGGATCCCCTAAGATTTCAACAGGCAAATTGTGTTTCAGAATAGGTTCTTGTTTAAAGAATACTTCATCTATTTCCCTTCTTTCATTCATAAACATATCATTCTCATGGTCTAGCAAATATTGTTCTAAAGGATCACTAGGAGGTACAGCAATAGAAGCAAGACCAATAATTTCATCCTTACTAGGCAATTCTTCTTCATGGTGTTGTTTACTAAATTTAGAGAAATTAAATTCATGAGTTATATCATCTAAGCCAACGGTAACAACATCCCTAGTGCAATCTATGGTAGCATTAACAGTATTTAAGAAGGGTCTACCAAATATAATGGGACAAAATCTATCTTGTGGGGAACTAAGAACAAGAAAATCAGCAGGATATTTAGTTTTCCCACACAAGACTTCAACATCTCTAACAATTCCCATTAGTGAAATAGTATCTCTATTGGCAAGTTTAATTGTGACATCAATATCTTCTAACTCAGCAGGTGCAATGTCATGCATAATTTCGTTGTATAAGTCAATAGGTATTGCACTAGCACTAGCACCCATATCACATAAGCCATGATAACAATGATCTCCTATTTTAACATAAATAACAGGCATACCTACCACAGGTCTAGGTTTATCTGTATCATGGGGTTTAGCAATTCTAGCAGTTTCATCACAGAAATAAATAACATGCCCATCTATATTATCATACAAGAGATCTTTAACAATAGCAATATTAGGTTCAACTTTAACTTGCTCAGGAGGTGTATATGTTTTAATATTGCTTTTACGAACCGCAGTTGAAGCTTTAGCATGATCCTTTATCCTAACAGGGAAAGGTGGTTTCTCAACATAACAAGTAGGAACAATAGGATCATTATAAGTGACAGTCTCTTCTTCAACTTTAATAGGTGCAGCTACTTTTACTTCTATGGGAGGATGATATTTAAACCACTTTTCCTTAGGGAGATCAACATAAGTAGCAAAAGATTCATAGAAAGAAGCTACTATCTCAGAATCAAGTCCATATTTAGTGCTAAACTTACGGAAAATATCAGTATCCATAAAAGATTTAACACAATCAAACTTAGGTGTCATACCTGACTCCTTACCATTGTCGAGGTCCCAATCTTCAGAGTTGCGTTTAATTCTATCCAATAAATCCCATCTAAATCCAATAGTCTTCATCATAAAAGAGTCAGCACAAGAAGTATCGAGCATGGTGCGATTATTTTCAGAAAGCCTAGCATAATTTTTTTGAAGAATTATTTCTCTTGAAAGCTCATGGTTGGGGCATGAATATAACATTGATTTAAGCCTCCCCCAAGCTTGAGCGATGCTTTCTCCTTCGCGAGGCCAAAAATTATATATATAATTGTGATCACGATGAACAAGATGCATAGGGTAATACTTTTGATTAAATTCCAATTTCAATCTTCTATAGTTCCATGATCTCGTGTCATCACATAGCCTATACCATACCAATGCGTCTCCCTTCAAAGATAAAGGGAAGACCTTCTTCTTAGCAACATCATCGGGTATACCTGCAAGCTTAAATAATCCACAAACTTCATCCACACATATTAGGTGTTCATCACGATGCTTTGTTCCATCTCCTGTAAAAGGATTAGCTAGCAGTTTTTCTATCATACCCGAAAGATACTCATAAGGAATTTAATTTTCATATTCATTTTCAATAGGTTCAGTAGGTTGAGGAGCAACTCTTTGCTCTACTGGTCGGGGTGAAGATACCCCGAACAAGCCCCTCAGAGGATTACTTTCCATAGTAACAAGTGACAGTACATTTCAGAACACTATATAAATTTTTCCTTACCAAATTCCACCTACCAAAGGCGCTTCACTCCCCGACAACGGCGCCAAAAAAGAGTCTTGATGACCCACAAGTATAGGGGATCTATCGTAGTCCTTTCGATAAGTAAGAGTGTCGAACCCAACGAGGAGCAGAAGGAAATGATAAGCGGTCTTCAGCAAGGTATTCTCTGCAAGTACTCAAATAAGTGGTAACAGATAGTTTTGTGATAAGATAATTTGTAACGAGCAACAAGTAACAAAAGTAAATAAAGTGCAGTAAGGTGGCCCAATCCTTTTTGTAGCAAAGGACAAGCCTGGACAAACTCTTATATAAGGAAAAGCGCTCCCGAGGACACATGGGAATATCGTCAAGCTAGTTTTCATCACGTTCATATGATTCACGTTCGGTACTTTGATAATTTGACATGTGGGTGGACTAGTGCTTGGGTGCTGTTCTTACTTGAACAAGCATCCCACTTATGATTAACCTCTATTGCAAGCATCCGCAACTACAACAAAAGTATTAAGGTAAACCTAACCATAGCATGAAACATATGGATCCAATTCAGCCCCTTACAAAGCAACGCATAAACTAGGGTTTAAGCTTCTGTCACTCTAGCAACCCATCATCTACTTATTACTTCCCAATGCCTTCCTCTAGGCCCAAATAATGGTGAAGTGTTATGTAGTCGACGTTCACATAACACCACTAGAGGCTAGACAACATACATCTCATAAAAATATCGAACGGATACCAAATTCACATGACTACTAATAGCAAGACTTCTCCCTTGTCCTTAGGAACAAACGTAACTACTCACAAAGCATATTCATGTTCATAATCAGAGGGGTAATAGTATGCATAAAGGATCTGAACATATGATCTTCCACCAATTAAACCAACTAGCATCAACTACAAGGAGTAATTAACAGTACTAGCAACCTACTAGCACCAATCCCGGACTTGGAGACAAGAATTGGATACAAGAGATGAACTAGGGTTTTGAGATAAGATGGTGCTGATGGAGATGTTGATGGAGATTGCCCTCTCCCGATGAGAGGAGCGTTGGTGATGACGATGGCAATGATTTCCCCCTCCGGGTGGGAAGTTTCCCCAGCAGAACGGCTCTGCCGGAGCTCTAGATTGGATCTGCCAAGGTTCCGCCTCGTGGCGGCAGAGTTTCGTCCCGAAAGGTTGCTTCCTATTTTTTTCTCGACGAAAGACTTCATATAGGAGAAGATGGTCATTGGAGAGCCACCAGGGGGCCCACGAGGTAGGGGGCGCGCCCTAGGGGGGGGGGCGCCCCCCACCCTCGTGAGAAGGGTGTGCCCCCCTGGTCTTCATCTTTGGCGAGTATTTTTCATTATTTATTATAAGGTATTCCGTGGAGTTTCCGGACTTTTGGAGTTATGCGTAATAGGTCTCTAATATTTGCTCCTTTTCCAACACAGAATTCCAGCTGCCGGCATTCTCCCTCCTTATGTAAACCTTGTAAAATAAGAGAGAATAGCCATAAGTATTGTGACATAATGTGAAATAACAGCCCATAATGCAATAAATATCGATGTAAAAGCATGATGCAAAATGGACGTATCAGCTGGCCATAAGAAGACAATTCCCGACGACAAGCAAGCATGGCTACAACGCTCCTCCCTTTACGCCGGCCCAGGTGGGCGCGGCTACAGTGCGCCCTGCACCCCCACCCATGGCGGGCGGTGTCCAGGCGACGCAACCCTGTAACTGGGCGGCGCCAGCCGCCCCGCGATGTGGGACGTGGCATGGGACAGTGTCGGGCAGCCAGCCGTGACCCGCACCCGATGAACCCGGCGGACCCGACAGCCCACACCACCGGCTCCCACACTATGACACCAGGGCCCCGCGCCCTTGTAGCATTACCATTGTAACCTAGGGGGTCAGCCTATAAAACCCCCCGGTGCCCCTCCATGCAAGGGGTCGCCCGATCAGTAGAACACACTCTCACACACACATATACGAGGCAAAGCAGAGGACTAGTTCCTCTTCCTCCTCGCCCCAACAGCTCCAGGAGCAACTCTGTAACCTAGAGCATATCATCCATTTGGCAGGACTAGGGGTGTTACCTCCTACGGAGGGGCCCGAACCTGGATACGTCTCGTGTCACACACTTGCGTGTGCCAACCTCGCCTTTGCGACCCACCGGCGTCCTCACGTAGCCTCCCACTTTTAGCCATCCCATGGCATCTACTGTGAGATCACCACGACAGTTGGCGCCATCGTGGGGCTACTCGTGGCGTTGTCCGGAGTCAAGTTCCAGACGAGGGCATTTACTTGCTCCGCCGAGCGCATCATGCATGGCGTTGTTCCCGCGTCTGGCGCGGACGCCGCCGGCTTTGCCGCAGGCTCCATCGTCCCTTTGGCGCGTTCCGCGTCTCCGTCACGCTCATCCCCGACGAGTACCCTAGCGGGGTGCTCAGCGTCACCGACTCCCCCATCCCCGTCGACTGCTCCATCTCCAGCGAAGTGGCAGATCTCTACACCCTCGTGGAGGTGCTGACCACCGGCTTTACCTCCTCTTATGCTAGCACCAAGGCCGCGGCGGCTTGCGCCAACTAGGCCGACCCGCTGCGCGCGACGATGTAAAACCTCAGCATTCCTATCACCACCAACGTCAACGCCACTCTGGCCAGGGCCCGGATCAAAGAGGAGCGTGTGCGCCTACTGGATGAGGCCACGACGCTTGTTGATACGCAGCGCCGGCTGGAGCCCGCCCAGCGGGAGCGTGACGCCGCGTATGTCTTCACGCTGACCGCGGTCGAGCCCAGCTGGGTCGCCGATGTGCGGGCCCGATGTGGAGCCCTCGGCCGCACGCTGGGCATGGTCCCACCCATCTACGACACTCCCGTCAAGAACATTCTCACCGTGGAGGCGGCTGCGGCTGACTTGGAGTCCCTGCAGGGCGAAGAGCTGCTGCAGCGGCAGCAGCGCGTCCGCGAGCTTCTCGATGTTGCGAACAAGTAGCAGAAGCACCTTGAGGCTCCTGCGGCGTCTGACTCGTGCCGCTCCGAGGACCCCAACCTCCGGGACACCTAGTAGGCATCCTCTCCGCGCCCCAGCGAAGCCCAGTATAGAGGACCCGGAGCGGTCGGACCCGGCGCGACTGCGCCATGACAACCGGCGACAACCCAGGCAACAAGCCGACTCCCGACGCTCGGCGCAGGCAACATCTTCCCCCGGCATCCGGCCGCCGCGCCCGACCGGCTTCAGCCGGCCCGGCTGCCTGCGGCCAGCTGGGCCCGTGTGACACCGACATAACGACGCTCACCACTGCATCAAGCAGCTGTCACTCTCGCTCGAGCTGGAGGAAGATGATGCAGTCGGCCCAGGCTGTTTTGGCCCGCGCTTCCGCGACAAGCCCTTCACCAAAGGGTTCCCGCTCCCCCGCGACACCCCCAAGTACAATGGGACCGCCATGCCGGAGGACTGGCTCACTGATACGTCTCCATCATATCTACTTTTCCTAACGCTTTTGCTCTTGTTTTGGACTCTAATTTGCATGGTTTGAATGAAACTAACCCGGACTAACGTTGTTTTCAGCAAAACTACCATGGTGTTGTTTTTGTGCAGAAGTAGAAGTTCTCGGAATTGGACGAAATTTTTGGAGAATTATTTTAGAACAGATAATAAATTATGGTGCCAAGACCCACTGGAGGGGGGCCCAGGCGCCCACAAGACACGTGGCGCGCCATCCCCCTCTAGCGTGCCCTGGTGGGTGGTGGGGCCCTCGGGGCTCCGCTAACCCTAACTCGGACGCCATAAAATCCTGCTTCACCTCTTGTTTCACGATACAGAGCTGCCGCCACCTCCTGTTCTTCATCGGGAGGCCAGATCTGGAGCCTGTTCGGGGCTCCGGAGAGGGGATCTCCGGTCCTCGGCATCACCAACCCTCCTTCATCACCAATTCCATGATGCTCACCATCGTGAGTGAGTAATTCCTTTGTAGGCTCGCTGGTCGGTGAGGAGTTGGATGAGATTCATCATGTAATCGAGTTAGTTTTGATAGGGCTGGATCCCTAGTATCCACCATGTTCTGAGATTGATGTTTCTATGACTTTGCCATGCTAATGCTTTTCACTAGGTCTCGAGTACCATGATTTCAGATCCGAACCGTTTATGTTTTCACCATTATATCTATGTTCTAGATCCGATCTTGCAAGTCATATGCACCCTATTATGTGTTATGATCCGTAAACCACAGGGTGACAGTAATTGGGATACTTTCCGGTGATGACCGTAGTTTGAGGAGTTTCATGTATTCACTATGTGTTAATGCTTTGTTCCAGTTCTCTATTAAAAGGAGGCCTTAATATCCCTTAGTTTTCTTATGGACCCCGCTGCCACGAGAGGGTAGGACAAAAGATGCCATGCAAGTTATTTTTCCATAAGCATGTATGACTATTTATAGAATACATGCCTACCTTATACTCCCTTCGTCCATAAATACTTGTCACATAAATGTATAAAAGTGGATGTATCTAGAACTAAAATACGTCTAGATACATCCATTTCTTTGACAAGTATTTCCGGACGGAGGGAGTATTTATGAACTGGAGCTAGTTCCGTGCCGCCCTTGGTTATGACCGTTATATGATGAATATCATCCAACGTATTCACCGGTCCAATGCCTACGAGTTTTCCACATATTGTTCTTTCTAAGTTACTATTGCTATTGCTACTATTACAACTGCTACAAATTATTGCTATCACTGTCACTGTTACTATTACTGTTACCGCTGCTATCAAAACTATCATATTATTGTGCTACTGATCACTGTGCTGCACATATTTAATCTCCATGTGTGGTTGAATTGACAACTCAATTGCTAATACTTGCAAATATTCTTTGGCTCCCCTTGTATCGAATCAATAAATTTGGGTTGAATACTCTACCCTCAAAAACTGTTGCGATCCCCTATACTTGTGGGTTGTCAAGACCTTTTTCTGGCGCCGTTGCCGGGGAGCATAGCTATATTTGTTGAGTCACTTGGGATTTATATCTATTTATCACTATGAAGAATCTGAAAGACCCAAGAACAAAGATCATTCCCTCTATGATGATGGGAGGTAAGGAACTGCCATCTACCTCTGCACTTGATTCACCTTCTGTTTTGAGTAAACTTGCAATACCACCACATGCTATTAATCCTGATATGTCGCAAGTTATTGACGATGCTACTTCTGCTATGAATGATGCTTATGATGATGTTAATACTTTGCTCGATGATAATGTGCCACTAGGTGAATTTCTTGATGAACAACCTGCTAGAGCTAAAGATATTGAGAATGATGAAACTGATGAAATTACTGAAACTGATGTCCTTGAAACTGAGAATTATGAAACACCTATCAAACCTAGCTCTCCTAGATTTGAATTGACTAAGATACCTGAGGGTTATGTTATGGATAAGGAGGTAGCTAGAGATTTTCTTGCTTGCAATGATAGAGATGATCTTAAGAAATTACTATGCAAACTGAAAGAAAAATCTTTGAATGCTAGAATGAAATGCAACCCTAAATTTGCTACTTCACCTATCTTTGTTACTGATAAGGATTATGAATTCTCTATCGACCCAGAGTTAATTACTTCGGTTGAATCTGATCCTTCCCATGGCTATGAAACTGGGACTATTGTGGCACACCTTACTAAACTAAATGATATAGCCACCCTGTTTGCCCATGATGAGAAAATTCGCTATTAATACATCCTCAAATTATTTCCGTTCTCATTAAAGGGTGATGCCAAGATATGGTATAATACTCTTGCTCTTGGTAGTGTGTGTAGTCCCCATGATATGATTTATTACTTCTTTGAAAAATATTTTCCTGCTCATAAGAAACAAGCTGCCTTACAGGAAATATTTAAAGTTGTGCAAATTTAAGAAGAGAGTCTCCCACAAGCTTGGGGGAGGCTTATCCAATTGCTTAATGCTTTGTCTGATCATCCTCTTAAGAAAAATGAAATACTTGATATCTTCTATAACGTACTAACCGATGCTTCTAGGGACTGATAACCCACAAGTATAGGGGATCGCAACACTTTTAGAGGGTAGAGTATTCAACCCAAATTTATTGATTCGACACAAGGGGAGCCAAAGAATATTCTCAAGTATTAGCATCTGAGTTGTCAATTCAACCACACCTGGAAACTTAATATCTGCAGCAAAAGTATTTAGTAGGAAAGTAATATGATAGTAATGGTAGCGGTAGCAAAAGGTAACGGTAGCAAAAGTAATGTTTTTGGTATTTTGTAGTGATGATAGCAATTGCAACAGAAAAGTAAATAAGCGAAGAACAATATATGGAAAGCTCGTAGGCAATGGATCAGTGATGGAGAATTATGCCAGATGCGGTTCATCATGTAACAATCATAACATAGGGTGACACAGAACTAGCTCCGATGCATCAATGTAATGTAGTCATGTATTCCGAATATATTCATACGTGCTTATGGAAAAGAACTTGCATGACATCTTTTGTCCTACCCTCCCGTGGCAGCGGGGTCCTAACGGAAACTAAGGGATATTAAGGCCTCCTTTTAATAGAGTATCGAAACAAAGCATTAGCACATAGTGAATACATGAACTCCTCAAACTATGGTCATCATCGGTAAGTATCCCGATTATTGTCACTTCGGGGGTAATGGATCATAACACATAATAGGTGACTATAGACTTGCAAGATAGGATCAGGAACTCTCATATATTGATGAAAACATAATAGGTTCAGATCTGAAATCATGGCACTCGGGCCCTAGTGACAAGCATTAAGCATAGCAAAGTCATAGCAACATCAATCTCAGAACATAGTGGACACTAGGGATCAAACCCTAACAAAACTAACTCAATTACATGATAAATCTCATCCAACCCATCACCGTCCAGCAAGCCTACGATGGAATTACTCACGCACGGCGGTGAGCATCATGAAATTGGTGATGGAGGATGGTTGATGATGACGATGGCGACGGATTCCCCTCTCCGGAGCCCTGAACGGACTCCAGATCAGCCCCTCGAGAGGTTTTAGGGCTTGGTGGCGGCTCCGTATTGTAAAACGCGATGATTTCTTCTTTCTGATTTTTTTCTCCCCGAAACCAAATATATAGAGTTGGAGTTGAGGTCGGAGGAGCTCCAGAGGGGCCCACGAGGTAGGGGGGCGCGCCTGCCCCCCTAGGGCCACCACCTGTCCACGAGGGCGGGGGCGCACCCCACGCCCTCATGGACAGGTGGTGGGCCCCATGGTCTTCATCTTTTGGAAGGATTTTTTATTATTTCCGAATAGATGTTCTGTGAAGTTTCAGGTCATTCCGAGAACTTTTGTTTCTGCACATAAATAACACCATAGCAATTCTGCTGAAAACAGCGTCAGTCCGGGTTAGTTCCATTCAAACCATGCAAGTTAGAGTCCAAAACAAGGGCAAAAGTGTTTGGAAAAGTAGATACGATGGAGACGTATCAACTCCCCCAAGCTTAAATCTTTGCTTGTCCTCAAGCAATTCAGTTGACAAACTGAAAGTGATAAAGAAAAACTTTTACAAACTCTGTTTGCTCTTGTTGTTGTAAATATGTAAAGCCAGCATTCAAGTTTTCAACAAAGATTAGGACTAACCACATTCACAATAACGCTTAGGTCTCAAGTTTACTCATATCAATGGCATAATCAACTAGCGAGCAATAATAATAAATCTTGGATGACAACACTTTCTCAAAACAATCATAATATGATATAACAAGATGGTATCTCGCTAGCCCTTTTTGAGACCGCAAAACATAAATGCAGAGCACCTTTAAAGATCAAGGACTGACTAGACATTGTAATTCATGGTAAAAGAGATCCAGTCAAGTCATACTCAATGTAAACTAACAGTAATGAATGCAAATGACAACGATGCTCTCCAACTGGTGCTTTTTAATAAGAGGATGATGACTCAGCATAAAAGTAAATAGATAGGCCCTTCGCAGAGGGAAGCATGGATTTGTAGAGGTGCCAGAGCTCGGTTTTGAAATAGAGATGAATAATATTTTGAGCGGTATACTTTCATTGTCAACATAACAACCAAAAGATAGCAATATCTTCCATGCTACACACATTATAGGCGGTTCCCAAACAGAATAGTAAAGTTTATACTCCCCCTCCACCAACAAGCATCAATCCATGGCTTGCTCGAAACAACGAGTGCCTCCAACTAACAAGAGTCCCAGGGGGAGTTTTGTTTGCAATTATTTTGATTTGATTTGCATAGAGCATGGGACTAGGCATCCCGGTGACCAGCCACTTTCTCGTGAGTGAGGAGCGGAGTCCACCCCTCTCGAGAATAACCCGCCTAACATGGAAGATACAGACAACCCTAGTTGATATATGAGCTATTCGAGCATACAAAACATGATATTTATTTGAAGGTTTAGAGTTTGGCACATACAAATTTACTTGGAACGGCAGGTAGATACCGTATATAGGTAGGTATGGTGGACTCATATGGAATAATTTTTGGGTTTATGGAGTTGGATGCACAAGCAGTATTCCCACTTAGTACAGGTGAAGGCTAGCAAAAGACTGGGGAGCGACCAGCTAGAGAGCGACAACAGTCATGAACATGCATTAAAATTAATCAACACCGAATGCAAGCATGAGTAGGATATAATCCACCATTAACATAAATATCATGAATGCTATGTTGATTTTGTTTCAACTACATGCGTGAACATGCGCCAAGTCAAGTCACTTAAATCATTTAGAGGAGGATACCACCCTATCATACCACATCACAACCATTTTAATAGCATGCTGGCACTCAAGGTAAACCATTATAAGCTCCTAGCTAATCAAGCATGGCACAAGAAACTATGATCTCTATCTGTCATTGCAAACATGTTTATTCATAATAGGCTGAATCAGGAACGATGAACTAATCACATTTACAAAAACAAGAGAGGTCGAGTTCATACCAGCTTTTCTCGTCTCAGTCAGTCCATCATATATCGTCATAATTGCCTTTCACTTACACGACCGAATGATGTGAATAATAATAATAGTGCACGTGCATTGGACTAAGCTAGAATATGCAAGCATTCAATAAAGAGGAGAAGACAAGACAATATGGGATCTTTTGTCAGAACACCAATAATGCATATAAGAGCCACTTCAACAATTTAATCATGGTCTTCCCTATCGACCCCCAAAGAAAAGAAAAGAAATAAAACTATTTACTCGGGAAAGCTCCCAACAAGCAAAAGAAGAACAGGAAATCTTTTTGGGTTTTTCTTTTTAATTACTACTACAAGCATGGAAAGTAAACTAATTAAAAGCTACAACTAATTTTTTTGGTTTTTCTTAAGGTTTATTAATCACACAAGAAAAAAGCATAAAAAGGAAATAAACTAGCATGGATGACAATGAAAAAGTATGAGCACTGATACGTCTCCAACATATCTACTTTTCCAAACACTTTTGCCCTTGTTTTGGACTCTAACTTGCATGATTTGAATGGAACTAACCGAGACTGACGTTGTTTTCAGCAGAATTACCATGGTGTTATTTATGTGCAGGAACAAACATTCTCGGAATGCCTAAAACTTCACGGAGCAACTTTTCAGAAAATATGAAAAATACCTGCAAAAGATGAAGGCCAGGGGGGGCACCACCTGTCCGCGAGGGTGGGGGGCGCGCCCCCTACCTCGTGGGCCCCCTGTTGCCTCTCCGACTCCAACTCCAACTCCATATATTGTGTTTCGGGGAGAAAAAAATCAGAGAGAAGAAATCATCGCGTTTTGCGATACAGAGCCGCCGCCAAGCCCTAAAAACCTCTCGGGAGGGCTGATCTAGAGTCCGTTCGGGGCTCCGGAGAGGGGAATCCGTCGCCATCGTCATCATCAACCATCCTCCATCAACAATTTCATGATGCTCACCGCCGCGTGTGAGTAATTCTAAAATAGGCTTGCTGGACGGTGATGGGTTGGATGGGATATATCATGTAATCGAGTTAGTTTTGTTAGGGTTTGATCCCTAGTATCCACTATGTTCTGAGATTGATGTTGCTATGACTTTGCTATGCTTAATGCTTGTCACAAGGGCCCGAGTGCCATGATTTTAGATACAAACCTATTATGTTTTCATCAATATATGAGAGTTCTTGATCCTATCTTGCAAGTCTATAGTCACCTATTATGTGTTATGATCCGTTAACCCCGAAGTGACAATAATCGGGATACTTACCGGTGATGACCGTAGTTTGAGGAGTTCATGTATTCACTATGTGTTAATGCTTTGTTCCCGTACTCTATTAAAAGGAGGCCTTAATATCCCTTAGTTTCCGCAAGGACCCCGCTACCACGGGAGGGTAGGACAAAAGATGTCATGCAAGTTCTTTTCCATAAGCACGTATGACTATATTCGGAATACATGCCTACATTACATTGACGAACTGGAGCTAGTTCTGTGTCACCCTAGGTTATGACTGTTACATGATGAACCGCATCCAGCATAATTCTCCATCACCGATCCATTGCCTACGAGCTTTCCATATATTGTTCTTCGCTTATTTACTTTCCCGTTGCTATTGCTATCATCACTACAAAATACCAAAAACATTGCTTTTACTACCGTTACTTTTTGTTACCGTTACCACTACTATCATATTATTTTGCTACTAAATACTTTGCTATAGATATTAAGTTTCCAGGTGTGGTTGAATTGACAACTCAGCTGCTAATACTTGAGAGTATTCTTTGGCTCCCCTTGTGTCGAATCAATAAATTTGGGTTGAATACTTTACCCTCGAAAACTGTTGCGATCCCCTATACTTGTGGGTTATCAAGACTATTTTCTGGCGCCGTTGCCAGGGAGCATAGCTCTATTCTTTGAGTCACTTGGGATTTATATCTGCTTATCATTATGAAGAACTTGAGAGATCCAAAAACCAAGATCTATCCCTCAACTACGAGGGGAGGTAAGGAACTGCCATCTAGCTCTGCACTTGATTCACCTTCTGTTTTGAGTAAGCTTGCGGAACCTACACCTGCTTCTGCTATTCGTTCTGATATGTCGTATGTTATTGATGATGCCACTTCTGCTATGCATGATACTTATGATGAAGCTACTTCTATGATTGATACTACTGTGCCACTTGGTAAATTTCTTGATGAACAACTTGCTAGAGCTAGAGAAATTGAAAATATTGAATCTGATGATACTGATGATGAAGAATCACTTGTTATTCCTAAGGGTTATGTTTTTGATCAAGAAGCTTCTTTAGATATTTTAGCTTGCAAAAATAGAAATGAACTCAAAAGGTTATTAGCTAAATGGAGTAAGCAATCTCTAAATGCTAGAATGAAACCTGACCCTGCTTTTGCTACTTCACCTATCTTTGTTACTGATAAGGATTATGAATTCTGTGTTGATCCTGATATAATTACTTTGGTTGAATCTGATCCTTTGCATGGTTATGAATCTGAAACTGTTGTGGCACATCTCACTAAATTGAATGATATAGCCACCCTGTTCACTAAAGATGAGAGAACTCGTTACTTTTACATCCTTAAAATATTTCCGTTCTCATTAAAGGGTGATGCTAAGATATGGTTTCATTCTCTTGATCCTGGTTGTGTGCGTAGTCCCCAGGATATGATTTATTACTTCTCTGCTAAATGTTTCCCTGCTCATAAGAAACAAGCTGCTTTAAGGGATATATATATAATTTTGTGCAAATTGAAGAAGAGAGTCTCCCACAAGCTTGGGGGAGCCTTCTCCAATTACTTAATGCTTTGCCTGATAATCCTCTTAAGAAAAATGAAATACTTGATATCTTTTATAATGGACTAACCGATGCCTCCGGAGATTACCTGGATAGTTGTGTTGGTTCTGTTTTCAGGGAAAGAACACCGGATGAAGCTGAAATTCTATTGAATAATATGTTGAGAAATGAAAATAATTGGACACCTCCGGAGCCAACTCCTGAGCCTATTCCTAAACCAACTCCGAAGAAGAGGGGTATTCTATTTCTCAGTCCTAAAGATATGTAAGAGGCAAAGAAATCTATGAAAGAAAAATGTATTAAAGCTGAAGATGTTAAGAATTTACCACCTATTGAAGAAATACATGGTCTTAATTTACCGCCTGTTGAAGAAACATATAATCTTAATCCTTTACCTATTGAAGAAACTCATGGTCTTGATAACCCGACACAGGTAGTAAAGGTAAATTCTCTCTATAGATATGATAAAGCCCAAATCCCATTTACTAAATTTGCTAGCCCATGCTTAGATGAGTTTGATAAATTTATGGCTAAGCAAGAAGACTTTAATGCTTATTTTGGTAGACAATTGAAATACAATTCAAATATGCTTGAACACTTGGGTGATTATATGGCTAATGTCAAAATTGAACTTAAACTTATTAGTAAACATGCTTCTATGGTTACCACTCAAGTAGAACAAGTACTTAAAGCTCAAAATGATTTGCTCAATGAATTGAATAGTAAGAATAATGATAATGTTGTTAGAGTGGCTACTAGAACTGGTAGAGTGACTCAGGAACCTCTGTATCCTGAAGGCCACTCTAAGAGAATTGAGCAAGATTCTCAAAGAAATAATATAGATGTACCTAGTTCTTCTAAAAAGAAGAAAAAGAAAAATGATAGGACTATGCATGCTTCTAGTGAACCTATTGCTCAACCACCTAAGAATCCAAATGATATTTCTATTTCTGATGCTGAAACACAATCTGGTAATGAACCTGAAACTAGTGATAATGTTAATGATGATGCTCAACCTAGTAATGATAATGATATAGAAATTGAACCTGCTGTTGATCTTGATAACCCACAATCAAGCTTTTAAATAGCGGATAGCGGATTGGTTGCGGATTAGGGTCCGCGTAGCGGAATGCGGATAGCGGGCAATATTGCGGGCGCTATGTCCAAATAGCCAAATTCTAAAAAACACTCATAAATTGAGATTGTGTGTATAATTTTCTAGGCCATTGACAAAAATATGGACAACTTAATTTGAGAAATCATCATTATATAAGAATATAAACCTATAATTGAACAATATTTGGTCGTTCAAACCATGCAAGCAAGGACACATTTACCAAAATAGATTACACAAACAGAACAACAAGGACTTATATAGCGGCTGATATTGCGGATAGCGGACAATATAGCGGGCTAACCAAGTGATATTGCGCCGCATCATGACAAACACGCTATTTTCTAACCGCAACCCTTAAACTAATAGCGGAAAGGGTTGACGCTACCGCTATGCGGCCGCAATAAGCGGAGGTAGCCGGATTGCTATTTAAAACTGCCCACAATCAAAGAATCAATGTTATGATAAGAAAGACTTTGTTGCTAGGAAACATGGTAAAGAAAGAGAACCATGGGTTCAGAAACCCATGCATTTTCCTCCCAAACCATCCAAGAAAAAGGATGATGAGGATTTTGAGCGCTTTGTTGAAATGATTAGACCTATCTTTTTGCATATGCGATTAACTGATATGCTCAAAACCAATCCTTATGCTAAGTACATGAAAGATATAATTACAAATAAAGAAAGATACCGGAAGATGAAATTTCCACCATGCTTGCTAATTACACTTTTAAAGGTGGAATACCTAAGAAACTAGGAGATCCCGGTGTACCAACTATACCATGCTCCATTAAAAGAAACTATGTTAAAACTGCTTTATGTGATCTTGGAGCCGGTGTTAGTGTTATGCCTCTCTCTTTATATCGTAGACTTGATTTGAATAAGTTAGCACCTACTGAAATATCTTTGCAAATGGCTGATAAATCAACTGCTATACCTGTCGGTATTTGTGAGGATGTGCCTGTTGTAGTTGCAAACGTTACTATTTTAACAGACTTTGTTATTCTTGATATTCCCGAGGATGATAGTATGTCTATTATTCTTGGAAGACCCTTTTTCAATACTGCAGGGGCTGTTATTGATTGCACTAAAGGCAATGTCACTTTTCATGTTAATGGTAATGAGCATACGGTACACTTTCTGAGGAAACAACCTCAAGTTCATAGTATCAACTCTATTGGAAAAATTCCATCGATTATATTTGGAGGTTTTGAATTTCCTCTTCCTACTGTCAAGAAGAAATATGATATTCTTATTATTGGGGATGTGCATATCCCCGTTGAGGTAACATAGTATTATTCGAAATTTCTCCGGTTCCATGTTATTCGGAATGAGTTCGTTAACAAGACTTGATCAACATTGTTAGTGGATTCCTTTTGATGAGCATGAGATGGATGAAACTAGAAGGCACAACCTTTTGTACCCCACTTTTACTTTCTAATATTTATATTAAATAAAATAAAAATAAATATTTTTCTGTCTGTTATCTGATTATCCGTGCAATATAAAAATACCTCGAAAATAAAAGTTATCCAAATGCCCTGAAATTTAAATATGATTTTTTTCTAGAATATTTGAGAATATTTGGCACTAAGAACACAGCAGGGGGGCCAACCACATGCCCACGAGGATGGAGGGCGCGCCCTACCCCCCTGGGCGTGCCCCCTGCCTTGTGGGTCCACGGTTGCCCTCCTCCACTTATCCTTTCACCAATACACTTTTTGTTCCTCCCACAAACACGAATAACCAGCTCAAACCCGAGTTCTAGCTCACTTTGCTACCATTTTCGATCTCCTCGCTCAAAGCACCTCTCACAAAACTGCTTGGGGAGACTGTTCCTTGGTATGTGACTCCTCCATTGATCTAATTAGTTTTTGTTCTAGTGCTTTATTCATTGAAATTTTTTGCTGCTTAGGTGACCCTGTTCTTGAGCTTACATGTCAAATTTATATGGTCAAAAGTAGTTTTGATGCATGATATAGGCCCTAGGCACTTGTAGGAGTAGTTGCTATCAATATTATTGAGTTTGGTTTACTTTTATTTTGAAGTTACTAAAAAATTTCAGAATTTTTCAGAGGGAGAAATATGCTTAGGAAAATGTTCCAAGGTGGTTCTTCAAGGAAGCAAGGACCCAGGCTTGCAATGCGTGATGCTGATGGCGAGCCACCAAGAGACGCTCCAGTGCGTCCTTGTGAATGGCCTTCTGAGAACTTTATGGATCGAGCGGGAATTAAGGAAGAATTCAACGCATATTTGCGTAATGCTGATCTTGTGAGCTTCGAGGAAGAGAAGTGCAGGCAATATCACAACCTCACCAGTACCTGTGTGAGGAGGTTTGAATTTTCAACTTCACGTAATTCTTCAACTGTCCTGTTTGATCTTTATGATCATTCTTACACTATGGACTTAGAGGATTTTACCACTGCATGCAAACTTCCACAATGGGGTAGTATAAGGGATCCTCGCAAATCTGAATTTAGAGATTTTCTTGCTAGCATAGCTGTGGGAGAATCTAGTGATATTACACAAGCCACCATAGGGAGCATTCACTTTCCTGCTATACATTATTTTGCTCTCTTCATAGGTAGATGCATTAATGGTAAAGATGATGCATGTCACATGTGTGTCCCTGACCTTAGTATTCTTCGGAGTGCTGTGTTAGGAGACAAATCTTATAATTTGGGAGCCATTGCTGCATGTAGGTTGCATCTTAATAGATTTAATGGAGATTTCTTTGGTGGAATTTATGCAACTCGCATAGCTAATTTTCTTGGTGTAGCCATACGCGAAGATGATATTGAATTACCTCCTGCTCATCTAGATTTTAATGCTATGGTTCACCACCAGTTTGTCGAGAGGAACGAATCACCTCTCCAGTATCGACTAATCTTTGACAGACGCCATGCTGTCCGTATTACTCTCCCTGCCCCTGCCTTCTCTGATTATCAGGCAAGAGGAAGATATACTATTACCAGAGAGGAGGCAGATGAGTACGAGAGGAGAGAGGAGGCCGCTCGTCGCCACGCTGCAGCTCGGCAGGCGATAGCCGCCGCATCGCAGTACGACCCCAGCTACTATTATGGATATCCGCCAGGCCAGCCGTGGCCATAGACCAACTTAGGACAAAAGCCTAAGCTTGGGGGAGTACGTATTTTCCACGGACATTACATTTATGCTCACACACTCATTGCTAGATGTTGATGCTCATACTTTTTCATTGTATCATCCATGCTAGTTTATTTCCTTTTTATGCTTTCTTCTTGTGTGTTTAATAAACCTTAAGAAAAACAAAAAAAATAGTTGTAACTTTTAATCAGTTTAATTTCCATGCTTGTAGTAGTAATTAAAAAGAAAACCCAAAAAGATTTCATGTTCTTATTTTGCTTGTTGGGAGCTTTCCCGTGTGAATAGTTTTATTTCTTTTCTTTTCTTTGGGGGTCGATAGGAGAAGACCATAATTAAATTTTTGAAGTGGCTCTTATATGCATTATTGTTTATCTGACAAAAGAGCCCATATTGCCTTGTCTTCTCCTGTTTATTGAATGCCTGCAGATTCCAGCTTATTCCAATGCACGTGCACTATTATTATTATTCACATCGTTCAGGTCGTGCAAGTGAAAGGCAATTATGATGATATATGATGGACTGACTGAGATGAGAAAGGCTCGTATGAACTCGACCTCTTTTGTTTTTGTAAATATGATTAGTTCATCGTTTTTGATTTGACCTATTATGAATAAACATGTTCGCAATGACAATTAGAGATCATAGTTTCTTGTGCCATGCTTGATTAGCTATGAGTTATAATGGTTTACCTTGCGTGCCAACATGCTATTGAGATAGTTATGATGTGGTATGATAGGGTGGTATCCTCCTCTGAATGATTTAAGTGACTTGACTTGGCGCATGTTCATGCATGTAGTTGAAACAAAATCAACATAGCCTTCACGATATTTATGTTCATGGTGGATTATATCCTACTCATGCTTGCATTCGGTGTTGATTAATTTTAATGCATGTTAATGACTGTTGTCACTCTCTAGCTGGTCGCTTCCTAGTCTTTTGCTAGCCTTTACTTGTACTAAAAGGGAATACTGCTTGTGCATCCAATCCCTTAAACCCCAAAGTTATTCCACATGAGTCCACTATACCTACCTATATACGGTATCTACCTGCCGTTCCAAGTAAATTTGTATGTGCCAAACTCTAAACCTTCAAATAAATATCCTGTTTTGTATGCTCGAATAGCTCATGTATCAACTAGGGCTGTCCGTATCTTCCATGTTAGGCGGGTTATTCTCAAGAGGAGTGGACTCCGCTCCTCACTCACGAGATAAATGGCTGGTCACCGGGATGCCCAGTCCCATGCTTTATGCAAACTAAATCAAAATAATTGCAAACAAAACTCCCCCTGGGACTCTTGTTAGTGGGAGGCACTCGTTGTTTTGAGCAAGCCATGGATTGATGCTTGTTGGTGGAAGGGGGAGTATAAACTTTACCATTCTGTTTGGGAACCGCCTATAATGTGTGTAGCATGGAAGATATCGCCATCTCTTGGTTGTTATGTTGACAATGAAAGTATACCGCTCAAAATATTATTCACCTCTATTTCAAAACCGAGCTCTGGCACCTCTACAAATCCCTGCTTCCCTCTGCGAAGGGCCTATCTATTTACTTTTATGCTGAGTCATCATCCTCTTATTAAAAAGCACCAGTTGGAGAGCACCACTGTCATTTGCATTCATTACTGTTAGTTTACATTGAGTATGACTTGATTGGATCTCTTTTACCATGAATTACAATGTCTAGTCAGTCCTTGGTCTTTAAAGGTGCTCTGCATTTATGTTTTGCGGTCTCAGAAAGGGCTAGCGAGATACCATCTTGTTATATCATATTATGATTGTTTTGAGAAAGTGTTGTCATCCGAGATTTATTATTATTGCTCGCTAGTTGATTATGCCATTGATATGAGTAAACTTGAGACCTATGTGTTATTGCGAATGTGGTTAGTTCTAATCTTTGCTGAAAACTTGAATGCTGGCTTTACATATTTACAACAACAAGAGCAAACAGAGTTTGTAAAAGTTTTTCTTTATCACTTTCAGTTTATCAACTGAATTGCTTGAGGACAAGCAAAGGTTTAAGCTTGGGGGAGTTGATACGTCTCCAACATATCTACTTTTCCAAACACTTTTGCCCTTGTTTTGGACTCTAACTTGCATGATTTGAATGGAACTAACCCGGACTGACGTTGTTTTCAGCAGAATTACCATGGTGTTATTTATGTGCAGGAACAAACGTTCTCGGAATGACCTGAAACTTCACGGAGCAACTTTTCAGAAAATATGAAAAATACCTGCAAAAGATGAAGGACAGGGGGCCCACCACCTATCCATGATGGTGGGGGGCGCCCCCCTACCTCGTGGGTCCCTTGTTGCCTCTCCGACTCCAACTCCAACTCCATATATTGTGTTCCAAGGAGAAAAAAAATCAGAGAGAAGAAATCATCGTGTTTTATGATACAGAGCCACCATCAAGCCCTAAAAACCTCTTGGGAGGGCTGATCTGGAGTCCGTTCAGGGCTCCGGAGAGGGGAATCCGTCGCCATCGTCATCATCAACCATCCTCCATCACCAATTTCATGATGCTCACTGCCGTGCGTGAGTAATTCCATCGTAGGCTTGCTGGACGGTGATGGGTTGGATGGGATCTATCATGTAATCGAGTTAGTTTTGTTAGGGTTTGATCCCTAGTATCCACTATGTTCTGAGATTGATGTTGCTATGACTTTGCTATGCTTAATGCTTGTCACTAGGGCCCGAGTGCCATGATTTTAGATCTAAACCTATTATGTTTTCATCAATATATGAGAGTTCTTGATCCTATCTTGCAAGTCTATAGTCACCTATTATGTGTTACGATCCGTTAACCCTCAAGTGACAATAATCGGGATACTTACCGGTGATGACCGTAGTTTGAGGAGTTCATGTATTCACTATGTGTTAATGCTTTGTTCCGGTACTCTATTAAAAGGAGGCCTTAATATCCCTTAGTTTCCGTAAGGACCCCGCTGCCACGGGAGGGTAGGACAAAAGATGTCATGCAAGTTCTTTTCCATAAGCACGTATGACTATATTCGGAATACATGCCTACATTACATTGACGAACTGGAGCTAGTTCTGTGTCACCCTAGGTTATGACTGTTACGTGATGAACCGCATCCGGCATAATTCTCCATCACTGATCCATTGCCTACGAGCTTTCCATATATTGTTCTTCGCTTATTTACTTTCCCGTTGCTATTGCTATCATCACTACAAAATACCAAAAACATTGCTTTTACTACCGTTACCTTTTGTTACCGTTACCACTTCTATCATATTATTTTGCTACTAAATACTTTGCTACAGATATTAAGTTTCCAGGTGTGGTTGAATTGACAACTCAGCTGCTAATACTTGAGAGTATTCTTTGGCTCCCCTTGTGTCGAATCAATAAATTTGGGTTGAATACTTTACCCTCGAAAACTGTTGCGATCCCCTATACTTTTGGGTTATCAAGCACCGACATCTGGCAATGAGTGTGTGAACCTGAATATAATGTCGGTGAGAAATACGTACTCCCCCAAGCTTAGGCTTTTGGCCTAAGTTAGTCTATGGCCATGGCTGGCCTGACGGATATCCATAATAATAGTTGGGGTCGTATTGAGATGCAGCGACTATCGCCTCCTGAGGTGCAGCGTGGCGACGAGTAGCCTCCGCCCTCCTCTCGTACTCATCTGCCTCCTCTCTGGTGATAACATATCTTCCTTTTGCCTGATAATCAAAGAAGGCAGGAGCAGGGAGAGTAATACGGACATCACGGCGTCTGTCAAAGATTAAGCAATACTGGAGAGGTGATTCATTCCTCTCGACAAACTGGTGGTGAACCATAGCATCATAATCCAAATAAGTAGGAGGAAACTCAATATCATCTTCACGTATGGCTATACCAAGAAAATTAGCTATGCGGGTTGCATAAATTCGACCAAAGAAATCTCCATTAAATCTATTAAGATGCAACCTACGTGCAACAATGGCTCCCAAATTATAAAATTTATCTCCTAACGCCGCACTCCTAAGAATACCGAGGTCAGGAACACACATGTGACATGCCTCATCTTTACCATTAATGCATCTACCTATGAAGAGAGCAAAATAATGTATAGCAGGAAAGTGAATGCTCCCTATGGTAGCTTGTGCTATATCTCTAGATTCCCCCACAGTTGTACTAGCAAGAAAATCTCTAAATTCAGATTTGCGAGGTTCCCTGACACTACCCCATTGTGGAAGTTTGCAAGCAGTGGTAAAATCCTCTAAGTCCATAGTGTAAGAATTTTCATAAAGATCAAACAAGACAGTTGGAGAATTACGTGAAGATGAAAATTCAAACCTCCTCACAAAGGAACTAGTGAGATAGTGATACTGGCTGCACTTTTCTTCCTCGAAGCTCACAAGATCAGCGTTATGCAAATATGCGTTAAATTCTTCCTTAATTCCTGCTCGATCCATAAAAATTTTCGAAGGCCATTCACAAGGACGCACTGGAGCGTTTCTTGGTGGCTCATCATCAGCATCATGAATTGCAAGCCCGGGCTCTCGTTTCCTTGAAGAGCCACCTTGGTACATTTTCCTAAACATATTTCTTCCTCTAAAAAATTTCTGAAATTTTTAGTAACTTCAAAATAAAAGTGAATCAAACTCAATAATATTAATAGCAACTACTCCTACAAGTGCCTAGAGCCTATATCATGCATCAAAACTACTTGGAACCATATAAATTTGACATGCAAGCTCAAGAACAGGGTCACCTAGGCAGCATGAATTTGCAATGAATAAAGCACTAGAACAAAAACTAATTGGACCAATGGAGGAGTCACATACCAAGGAACAATCTCCCCAAGCAGTTTTGTGAGAGGTGCTTTGAGCAAGGAGATCGAAAATGGCAGCAAAATGAGCTTGAACTCGTGCTTGAGCTGGATATTCATGTTTGTGTGAGGAAGAAGGAGTGTGTGGGTGCAGGAATAAGTGGAGGAGGTCCACCGTGGGCCCACGAGGCAGGGGGCGCGCCCAGGGGGGTAGGGCGCGCCCCTGACCCTCGTGGCCAGGTGCCAGCTCCTCCTGTTGTATTCTCAGTGCCAAATATTCCAGAAAAAAAATCATATTTAAATTTCAAGGCATTTGGAGAACTTTTATTTTTGGGGTATTTTTATATTGCACGGATAATCAGATAACAGACGGAAAAATACTTATTTTTATTTTATTTAAAATAAATAACAGAAAGTAAAAGGAGGGTACAGAGAGTTGTGCCTTCTAGTTTCATCCATGTCATGCTCATCAAAAGGAATCCACTAACAAGGTTGATCAAGTCATGTTAACGAACTCATTCCGAATACCATGGAACCGGAGAAATTTCGAATAACACTATGTTACCTCAACGGGGATATGCACATCCCCAATAATAAGAATATCATATTTCTTCTTGATAGTAGGAAGAGGAAATTCAAAACCTCCAAATATAATCGATGGAATTTTTCCAATAGAGTTGATACTATGAACTTGAGGTTGTTTCCTCGGAAAGTGTACCGTATGCTCATTACCATTAACATGAAAAGTGACATTGCCTTTAGTGCAATCAATAATAGCCCCTGCAGTATTCAAAAAGGTCTTCCAAGAATAATAGACATACTATCATCCTCGGGAATATCAAGAATAACAAAGTCCGTTAAAATAGTAATGTTTGCAACCACAACAGGCACATCCTCACAAATACCGACAGGTATAGCAGTTGATTTATCAGCCATTTGCAAAGATATTTCAGTAGGTGTCAACTTATTCAAATCAAGTCTACAATATAAAGAGAGAGGCATAACACTAACACCGGCTCCAAGATCATATAAAGCAGTTTTAACATAATTTCTTTTAATGGAGCATGGTATAGTGGGTACACCCAGGTCTCCAAGTTTCTTTGGTATTCCACCCTTAAAAGTATAATTAGCAAGCATGGTGGAAATTTCAGCTTCCGGTATCTTTCTTTTATTAGTAACAATATCTTTCATGTACTTAGCATAAGGATTCATTTGAAGCATATCAGTTAATCGCATACGCAAAAAGATAGGTCTAATCATTTCAGCAAAGCGCTCAAAATCCTCATCATCCTTTTTCTTGGATGGTTTGGGAGGAAAAGGCATGGGTTTCTGAACCCATGGTTCTCTTTCTTTACCATGTTTCCTAGCAACAAAGTCTTTCTTATCGTAACGTTGATTCTTTGATTGTGGGTTATCAAGATCAACAGCAGGTTCAATTTCTATATCATTATCATTACTAGGTTGAGCATCATCATGAACATTATTATTAACATTATCACTAGTTTCAGGTTCATAACCAGATTGTGTTTCAGCATCAGAAATAGAAATATCATTTGGATTCTCAGGTGGTTGAGCAATAGGTTCACTAGAAGCATGCAAAGTCCTATCATTTTTCTTTTTCTTCCTATTAGAAGGACTAGGTGCATCCACATTATTTCTCCGAGAATCTTGCTCAATTCTCTTAGGGTGGCCTTCAGGATACAAAGGTTCCTGAGTCATTCTACCACCTCTAGTCATAACTCTAACAGCGTTATCATTATTCTTACCATTCAATTCATTGAGCAAATCATTTTGAGCTTTAAGTACTTGTTCTACTTGAGTGGTAACCATAGAAGCATGTTTACTAATAAGTTTAAGTTCACCTTTGACATTAGCCATATAATTACCCAAGTGTTCAAGCATATTTGAATTGTATTTCAATTGTATACCAAAATAAGCATTAAAATCTTCTTGCTTAGCCATAAATTTATCAAACTCATCTAAGCATGGGCTAGCAAACTTAGTAAATGGATTTCAGCTTTATGATATCTATAGAGAGAATTTACCTTTACTACTTGTGTCGGGTTATCAAGACCATGAGTTTCTTCAATAGGTAATGGATTAAGGTCATATGTTTCTTCAACAGGCGGTAAATTAAGACCGTGTATTTCTTCAATAGGAGGTAAATTCTTAACATCTTCAGCTTTAATACCTTTTTCTTTCATAGATTTCTTTGCCTCTTGCATATCTTCAGGACTGAGAAATAGAACACCTCTTTTCTTTGGAGTTGGTTTAGGAATAGGCTCAGGAACTGGCTCATGAAGTGTCCAATTATTTTCATTTGTCAACATATTATTCAATAGAATTTCAGCTTCATCTGGCGTTCTTTCCCTGAAAACAGAACCAGCACAACTATCCAGGTAATCTCTGAAGGCATCGGTTAGCCCATTATAAAAGATATCAAGTATTTCATTTTTCTTAAGAGGATGATCAGGCAAAACATTAAGTAATTGGAGAAGCCTCCCCCAAGCTTGTGGGAGACTCTCTTCTTCAATTTGCACAAAATTATATATATCCCTTAAAGCAGCTTGTTTCTTATGAGCAGGGAAATATTTAGCAGATAAGTAATAAATCATATCCTGGGGACTACGCACACAACCAGGATCAAGAGAATTAAACCATATCTTAGCATCACCCTTTAATGAGAACGGAAATATTTTAAGGATATAAAAGTAGCGAGTTCTCTCATCATTAGTGAACAGGGTGGCTATATCATTTAATTTAGTAAGATGTGCCACAACTGTTTTAGATTCATAGCCATGAAAAGGATCAGATTCAACCAAAGTAATTATATCAGGATCAACAGAAAAGTCATAGTCCTTATCAGTAACAAAGATAGGCGAAGTAGCAAAAGCAGGGTCAGGTTTCATCCTAGCATTTAGAGATTGCTGCTTCCATTTAGCTAATAACCTCTTGAGTTCGTATCTATCTTTGCAAGCTAAAATAGCTAAAGCAACTTCTTTTTCAAAAACATAACCCTCAGGAATAACAGGTGAGTCTACATAATCACTTTCATTAATATTATCAGATTTAATATTTTCATTCTATCTAACCCTAGCAAGTTGTTCATCAAGAAATTCACCAAGTGGCACAGTAGTATCAAGCATAGAAGTAGTTTCATCATAAGTATCATGCATAGCAGAAGTGGCATCATCAATAACATGCGACATATCATAACGAATAATAGAAGCAGGTTTAGGTGTCGCAAGCTTACTCAAAACAGAAGGTGAATCAAGTGCAGAGCTAGATGGCAGTTCCTTACCCCCCTCGTAGTTGAGGGATAAATCTTGGTTTTTGGATCTCTCAAGTTCTTCATAATGATAAGCAGATATAAATCCCAAGTGACTCAAAGAATAGAGCTATGTTCCCTGGCAACGACGCCAGAAAATAGTCTTGATAACCCGCAAGTATAGGGGATTGCAACAGTTTTCGAGGGTAGAGTATTCAACCCAAATTTATGGATTCGACACAAGGGGAGCCAAAGAATATTCTCAAGTATTAGCAGCTGAGTTGTCAATTCAACCACACCTGGAAACTTAATATCTGCAGCAAAAATATTAAGTAGCAAAGTAATATGATAGTAATGGTAGCGGTAGCAAAAGGTAATGGTAGCAAAAGTAATGTTTTTGGTATTTTGTAGTGATGATAGCAACAACAACGGAAAAGTAAATAAGCGAAGAACAATATATGGAAAGCTCGTAGGCAATGGATCGGTGATGGAGAACTATGCAGGATGCGGTTCATCATGTAACAATCATAACATAGGGTGACACAGAACTAGCTCTGATTCATCAATGTAATGTAGGCATGTATTCCGAATATAGTCATACGTGGTTATGGAAAAGAACTTGCATGACATCTTTTGTCCTACCCTCACGTGGCAGCGGGGTCCTAACGGAAACTAAGGGATATTAAGGCCTCCTTTTAATAGAGTACCGGAACAAAGCATTAGCACATAGTGAATACATGAACTCCTCAAACTATGGTCATCACCGGTAAGTATCCTGATTATTGTCACTTTGGGGTTAACGGATCATAACACATAATAGGTGACTATAGACTTGCAAGATAGGATCAAGAACTCTCATATATTGATGAAAACATAATAGGTTCAGATCTAAAATCATGGCACTCAGGCCCAACTAACAAGCATTAAGCATAGCAAAGTCATAGCAACATCAATCTCAGAACATAGTGGACACTAGGGATCAAACCCTAACAAAACTAACTCAATTACGTGATAAATCTCATCCAACCCATCACCGTCCAGCAAGCCTACGATGGAACTACTCACGCACGGCGGTGAGCATCATGAAATTGGTGATGGAGGATGGTTGATGATGACGATGGCGACGGATTCCCCTCTCCGGAGCCCCGAACGGACTCCAGATCAGCCCTCTCGAGAGGTTTTAGGGCTTGGCGGCGGATCCGTGTTGTAAAACGCGATGATTTCTTCTCTCTGATTTTTTCTCCCCGAAACCAAATATATAGAGTTGGAGTTGAGGTCGGAGGAGCTCCAGGGGGCCCATGAGGTAGGGGGGCTGGCGCGCCCCCACCCTCGTGGACAGGTGGTGGGCCCCCTGGTCTTCATCTTTTGTAAGGATTTTTTATTATTTCCGAATAGATGTTCCGTGAAGTTTCAGGTCATTCTGAGAACTTTTGTTTCTGCACATAAATAACACCATAGCAATTCTGCTGATAACAGCGTTAGTCCGGGTTAGTTCCATTCGAATCATGCAAGTTAGAGTCCAAAACAAGGGCAAAAGTGTTTAGAAAAGTAGATACGACGGAGATGTATCAGGGACTTGCTAGATAGTTGTGCTGGCTGTGTTTTCAGGGAATGAACTATTGAACAAGCTGATGGATTATTGAATAACATATTGAAAAATTATGATGATTGGATAGTTCCTGAACACCACCTAAACCTACTCCGAAGAAGAGGGGTACCTTATTTCTCAGTCCTAAAGATATGCAAGAGGCCAAGAAATGCATGAAGGAAAAAGGTATTAAAGCTAAAGATGTTAAGAATTTACCACCTATTGAAGAAGTACATGGACTTGACACACCACCACAGGTGGTAGAGGTAAATTCTTTATTAAAGTTTGATGAAGCTAACATCCCTTATAATAAACATCCTAGTCAATCCTTATATGAATTTGATAATTATGTCATGAAACAAGATAACTTCAATGCAAATATTATGAAACAATTGAAACAAAACTCTGATATGATTGCTCGCTTGAGTGACTTGTTATTTAGACTCACTAATGATGTTAGAGGTCTGGGTAAACATGTCTCTATGGTTCAAACTCAGTGAGAACAAGTTGCTAAATCTCAAAGAGAACTGCTTATTGAAATGAACAATAATATGAATGATCATGTTGTTAGAGAAATGACTAGAGGAGGTAGGATGACTCAGGAACCAATTTATCCTAAGGGACACCCTAAAAGAATTGAAGAAGACTCTCAAAGAATTAACAGTGATGCACCTAGTTCCTTCTAAAAAGAAAAACAAAAATGATAGGACTTTGCATACCTATGGTGAACCTGAAATAGAAAAACCTCCTAAGATAATAATGATATCTCTATCTCTGATGCTAAAATTCAATCTGGTAATGAACATTTACACACTGAAGGATGTTCATGAAGATGCTCAACCAGACAATGATGTTGAGACAGAACCTATTGTTGATCTTGATAACCCACAACCTAAAAATAAACGATGTGATAAAAGAGACTTTGTTGCGAGAAAACATGGTAAAGAAAGAGAACCATGGGTTCAGAAACCCATGCCCTTTTCACCCAAACCATCTAAGAAAAAAGATGATGAAGAATTTGAACGCTTTGCTGAAATGCTTAGGCCAGTCATTTTGCATGCCCGCTTGACTGATATTTTAAAGATGGCCCCTTATGCAAAATACATGAAAGAAATTGTCACTAATAAAAGAAAGATACATGAAGCTGAAATCTCCACCATGCTTGCTAATTATTCTTTTGAGGATGGAGTACCTAAAAAATTTGGAGATCCAGGAATACCAACTATACCATGATCTATTAAAATAAATTTTGTCAAAACTGCTTTGTGTGATTTAGGAGCTGGGTTAGTGTTATGCCTTTATCTTTATATAAAAGACTTGATTTGAATAGACTCACACCTACTGAAATATCTTTGCAAATGGCTAACAAATCAACTGCCATACCTATCGGTATTTGTGAAGATGTGCCCATTGTTGTTGCAAATGTTACTATCTTAACAGACTTTGTTATACTTGAGATGCCCAAGGACGACAACATGTCGATTATCCTTGGTAGACCCTTTTTGAATATTGTAGGTGCTGTTATTGATTGCAATAAAAGCAAAGTCACTTTTCATATCAATGGTAATGAGCATATGATGAACTTTCCGAAGAAACAATTTCAAGTGAATCGTATTAATGTTATTGAAAAATCTCCGACAATTATTATTGGAAGTTTTCAACTCCCTCTACCTATTGCCAAAAAGAAATATGACATACTTATTGTTGGAGACATGCATATCCCGGTTGAGGTAACTTAGTGTTTTTACAAAAGTTCTTCGGTTTCATGTTAACCGAAAGAGGTTGTTAATAAGACTTGATCAACCTTATTAATGGATAGTTTTTGAGAGGTATGAAGTCGATGAATTTAGTCCCTACCTTTTGTTTTCTGTTTTTCTTAGTTTAATAAAATAAAATGCCTTGTTTATCCCATTTTCTAGATTTTCTGTGCAATAAAAAATGACCTAAAAATAAAAGTGCTCAGAATGACTTGAAATTTTTACATGTCTTTTGAATATTTGAGAATTTCTGGTACAAATAACATCAGAGGGGGGTGCCCCTGGTGCCCACAAGACACCCTAGCTCGCCGGCCACCCCAGGCGCGCCCTGGTGGGTGGTGGGCCCCACATGGGTCCCCTCACTTATCTCTTTAGCCCATGTCATGTCCTACCTCCAGAAAAAATCACCATAGCTCTCTCTCTCTCTCGTGTTCTTGCTCTCAAACCCACAGATTTCGATCTCTTTGCTCAAAGCTCCATTTCCGAAACTGTTTTGGGGGATTGCTACTTGGTATGTGACTCCTCCATTGATCCAATTAGTTTTTGATTTAGTGGTTTATATTTTGAATACTTAGTTACTCTTGGTGCTGCTGTAGATGGGCTTGCATGTTGAATTCTTAGATTTCTAAGTAGTTTGAATGCTTAATATGGCCTATAGGCATCTTTATGAGTAGTTGCTACCAAAATTTTCAGAATTTTATCCATAGGAAAAGATGAGTATCTTCTGGAAGTTTTCCTCCCAAAAGAATGCTAAGGGAGTCATTGGGGAATCATCAGACAATGACCTCAACACTTCAAGAATGGTAGAGGTGCAGCCGTGCGAATGGCCACATAATGCCTTCATGGATGAGGCCGGGTTCCCTCAAGAGTTTGCCCAATTCATTGCAAATGTCAGGCTGACCGACTTCCTCGCAGATGAGTGTGACCAACACCACCTCCTCATGAATTCCTTTGTGCAAAATTTTCATTTTCTGAATAGGAACAACCCTCTTGAGGTGTGGTTTAATTTATATTTTGAAACCCATCAGATACCGCTCACTGACTTCTGTGACATATGTTTGATTCCCTCTGACGGGGAACTAAGAGAGGCTAGACCGACAGAGTTTGAGGACTTTCTCCTCACTTTGACAGTGGGTGATGAAAGAGGTGTGTCGAAAGCCACCGCCACTAGTTTACAGTTTCCTTCTGTGCATTACTTTGCTTTATTCAACACAAAGTGTTTAACTGCTAGGGAGAAGGTCGGTGCACTCAGTGCTCCTAACCTCACCATTTTACGCCGTGCACTACACAATGATCGTACCTTTAGCCTAGGGGCTATTATTGCATGTTGTCTGCACCTTAACAGAACTAAGGGCAAAATTCATGGTGGTATCTATGCTACTCGCTCAGTGAGTCATTTTAATGTTTAGATATGCCAACATGATTATCCTTTGTCCTGAGTTTATCTGGATCACCAGGCAATGGAGGATCACCAGTTTATTGATGCCACTGATTCTTTTCATAACATTCATTACAACTTAGTTTTCGGTGTAGAAACCTATGATGTTACTTGCACCTGCTTTGTTTGATTCTATTGCCAGGGCGGATACAGGGTCATGCCCGAGGACATTATTGCCTACCGGAACAACCAGGCAGCGGCAAGGGAGGAGCCCTAGGATTGGGACGCTCAGATGCCACCACCACAGAACTACTACATGGGACCGGGTGGCTACTACGGCTAGTGATTACCAAGGTAGGTCAAAAGCCTAAGCTTGGTGGAGTACGTATTTCCATCGACATTTCATGTTCACACATTTCATTTTAGTTGTTGGTGTCCACACTTTTTCATTGTATTATCCATGCTAGATTTAATTTCTCGCTTTCTTCTTGTGTGCTTGAAAAACTTTAAGTAAACCCGAAAATATTTCTTCTTTTTGGTTTTTATTTCTAGTTATTTAGATGTAGTGCTAAAGAAAACCCCAAAAAGATTTCTCGATTTTTCTTTTGCCTGTTGGGAGCTTTCCCGTGTAAATAGTTTTTCTCGTTTTTGTTTTTCCTTCTTTAATTTGCTTTCTTCAAGAAAAAATTAAAAACTCCAAAAATATTTCAGTGTGTTTATCTGAAATTCTTTTCTTTTATTGAGTCGTACCAAGGGGAAGACCATGATGAAAATGTTGAGTGGCTCTCTTATGCATTATTGTTGATCTAATAAAGAGCCCATATTATTTTGTATTTCCCTTTGAATAAAATGCATGCAGATTCCAGCTTAGTCCATGACACTCTTGCACTATTATTATTATATTATTATTATTACTATTATTATTATTATTATTTTCACATCATTCGGTCATGCAAGTGAAAGGCAATAATGACGATATTTCATGAAGCGACCGTGGCAGAGAAAAGCGAGTATGAACTCAACTTGTTTTTGTTTTTGAAAATATGTTTAACCTAGTATCCATGATTCTGCATATTATGATCAAACATGTTTGCAATGACAATTGGAGATTATAGTTTCTCATGCCATGCTTAAGTATCTAGGAGTGGATAATGATTTATCTTAGGTGTCAGCATGCATTAAAATGATTGTGATGTAGTATGATGATATGGTGCCCTCCTCTAAATGTTTCAAGTGACTTGACTTGGCACATGTTCACACATGTAGTTGAATCAAAATCAACATAGCCTCCATGATATTTATGTTCATGGTGTTTACATCCTACTCATGCTAGTGTTCAATGTCGATTATTCATAAAGCGTGTTCATGACCATTTTCTCTCTCTAGTTGGTTGCTTCTCAACCTATTTGCTAGCCTACGTCTGTACTAAGTGGGAATAATGCTTGTGCATCAAAATCCTTAAACCAAATTTATTCCAGATGGGTCCACCATTGATACGTCTCCAATGTATCTATAATTTTTGATTTGTTCCATGCTATTATATTAACATTCTTGGATGTTTTACGATCATTTTATAGCAACTTTATATCATTTTTTGGGACTAACCTATTGACATAGTGCCCAGTGCCAGTTGTTTTTTGCTTGTTTGTTACATCACAGAAAATCAATACCAAACGGAGTCCAAACGCAGCGAAACTTTTTGTAGAATTTTTCTGGACCAGAAGACACCTGTTGGGCCCAAGAAGTACCAGAGGGGGGCTCCAAGGGGAGCACAACCCACCAGGGCACGCCTCCCATACCTCCTCTTCGCCCTATAAATTCCCAAATATTCCAGAAACCCTAAGGAGTTGAAGAAACACAATTCCAGCCGCCTCAAGTTCCAGAACCACGAGATCCAATCTAGACACCATCACCGAGGGGTTCATCATCATCATTGGTGCCTCTTCGATGATGCGTGAGTAGTTCATAATAGACCTATGGGTCTGTAGGCAGTAGCTAGATGGTTTCCTCTCTCTCTTTTGATTCTCAATACAATGGTCTCTTGGAGATCTATTTGATGTAACTCTTTTTGCGGTGTGTTTGTTGTGATCCAATGAACTTTGAGTTTATGATCAGATCTATATATCCATGAAACTTATTTGAGTTTTGATCTCTTATATGCATGATTATTTATAGCCTCGTATTTCTTCTTCGAATATTTGGTTTAGTTAGGCCAACTAGATCGATTTTTCTTGCCATGGGAAGAGGTGCTTTGTGATGGGTTTGATCATGCGGTGTTCTTTCCCCGTGACAGAAGGGGCACCAAGACACGTATTGATCGGTGCTATTAAGGATAACAAGATGGGGTCTATTCCTACATGAATAGATCTTGTCTACATCATGTAATCATTCTTATTGCATTACTCCGTTTCTCCATGAACTTAATACACTAGATGCATGCTGGATAGCGGTCAATGTGTGTAGTAATAGTAGTAGATGCAGACAGGAGTTGGTCTACTAATCTTGGACGTGATGCCTATATATTGATCATTGCCTGGATATCGTCATAATTATTTGAGGTTCTATCAATTGCCCAATGGTATTTTGTTACCCACCATGTGCTATTTCTTGAGAGAAGCCACTAGTGAAATCTATGACCCCTGGGTCTATTCTTTATCATATTTGCGTTCTGATCTATTATTTGCTTTGAGATCTATTTTTATTTGCTTTTATTTTCAGATCTGTTATTCCAAAAACCCAAAAATACTTTGCTGCTCTTTTTATTTGCATCTTTTATTTCACGTTTATTAAAGATCTATTTATCCAATCTATCACAAATTTTACCCCGTCAACTTGACAATTTCCTACGTCGTTACCCCTAAGAGGGATTGACAACCCCTCATACACGCCAGGTTGAAAGTATTTGTTCTTTGTGTGGAGGTGCCATTTACATAGTGTTTTTTTGATAGAAAGACTGTAAGGGAACCCCCTACAGCATAATTGGTGCAACAAACCCAAATTGCAAGTACCAAGCCTTGAACCTGGGTGGGTGGGAAGGCATCAGCCCCTTCCCACTACTAGGCTATGCCTTAGTTTGCCCGTTTACATAGTGTTGCTTGGTTCTCCTACTGGATTGATACCTTGGTTTCATAACTAAGGGAAATACCTACCGTAGTTGTGCCGCATCATCCCTTCCTCTTTTGGGAAATACCGACGTAGTTCAAGCGATACTAACCTGGACTGACATTGTTTTCAGCAGAACTACCGTGGTGTTGTTTTTGTGTAGAAATAAAAGTTCTCGGAATTGGACAAAACTTTTTGGAGAATTATTTTGGAATATATAATAAATTATGGAGCCAAGACCCACTGGAGGCAGGTGCCCACAAGACACCAGGGTGCGCCACCGCTATCTGGCGTGACCTGGTGGGTGGTGGGGCCCTCGAGGTTCCGCTGACCCTAACTCCGATGCTATAAAATCCTATTTTTGGAGAAAAAATAGGAGAGGAAGTTTCATCGTGTTTCACGATATGGAGCCGCCACCACCTCCTGTTCTTCATCGGGAGGCCACATCTGGAGCCCATTCGGGGCTCCAGAGAGGGGAATCTTCGGTCTTCTTCATCACTGATTCCATGATGCTCCCCATCGGGAGTGAGTAATTCCTTCTTAGGCTCTGTGGTCGGTGCGGAGTTGGATGAGATTCATCATGTAATCGAGTTAGTTTTGTTAGGGCTTGATCCCTAGTATCCACTATGTTCTAATATTGAGGTTGCTATGACTTTGCTATGCTTAATGCTTGTCACTAGGGCCCGAGTGCCATGATTTTAGACCTGAACCATTTATGTTTTCACCATTATATCTATGTTCTAGATCCAATCTTGCAAGTCATATGCACCCATTACGTGTTATGATCCGTAAACCCCAGGGTGACAGTAATTGGGATACTTTCGGGTGATGATCGTAGTTTGAGGAGTTCATGTATTCACTATGTGTTAATGCTTTGTTCTAGCTCTCTATTAAAAGGAGGCCTTAATATCCCTTAGTTTCCTTATGGAACCCACTGCCATGGGAGGGTAGGACAAAAGATGTCATGCAAGTTCTTTTCCATAAGCATGTATGACTATTTACGGAATACATGCCTACATTATATTTATGAACTGGATCTAGTTCTGTGTCGCCCTAGGTTATGACTGTTATATGATGAATATCATCCAATGAATTCACCGATCCAATGCCTACGAGTTTTCCACATATTGTTCTTGCTAAGTTACTATTGCTATTGCTACTGTTACAACTGCTACAAAATTATTACTATCACTGTCACCGTTACTATCAATGTTACCACTCCTATCAAAACTATTATATTATTGTGCTACTGATCACTATGTTGCAGATATTTAATCTCCAGGTGTGGTTGAATTGACAACTCAACTGCTAATACTTGCAAATATTCTACCCTCAAAAATTTGGTTGAATACTCTACCCTCAAAAATTTGGTTGAACACTCTACCCTTGTGTCGTGACAACACCCTACTCAAGCACAAGCTTATGCGCTCTGAGCCGACTACCATGGCCACGCTCATGGCCACGATAGACAAGTACGCCACGATCAACGTCGCCATGAAAGTCCAAGTTGTGGTGGACGACGTCGGCAAGGCATTGCCCGCGCCGCCCTCCAAGCCAATTGGCGAGAGAAACCGCCAGCCAAACAATCACCCCGGCAACAAATGTAAGGGCGGGCAGCTGGGTCCCTGTTACGAAAATCGCCTTGTTGCTGCAGCCGAGCAAGCGCCCCCTATCGAGCAGGGCGGCGGCCGGCGTCAGCGGACCGGCAAAACCGCCTGGCAACCCGCCATGAGCTTTGAGCAGATGCTCGACGCTCCTTGCAATCACAACAGTGGCGCGAGGCCATCCACGCACATGCTCTGGCAGTGCACCATCACTCAGCGCGTGATGAGGGGCGATCTCCCTCTGCCTCCTCCTCCGTCGCCAGTTGCGGGGCAGCCTCCTCCGCCCCCGGCGGCTGGGGCCATGCGCGATGACGCCTTCCCCAACCCGAATGCCTCCTACATTGTCTTCACCAGCGAAGGCGGCGACAAGCACAGCGAGCGTCGGCTTTGGCAGTAAGTGAACACCATGGTCCCGACTATGCCTGAGTACATGCACTGGTCGGATTTGCCGGTCAACTAGACCCGGAAGGACCACCTGGTCGTCATGCCCACGTCGGGTGGCTACGCCCTCGTCCTCAACCCCACCATAGTCGCTGAAAAGCACACCTACCGTTACTCGCGTGTCCTCATCGACGGCGACAAACAACATCAACATCCTCTACCGCAATACCATGACCAAGGTGGCATCGAGGCGAGGCATCGTGCCGGGTCTCTCCTGCTCTCCGATCGGCCGGATCTGGCTTGACGTCCTATTCGACATCAGCAACCACTTTCGGCGTGAGCCCATTTGGTTCGAGGTGGTGGACCTAGCCAGCCCCTAGCACGCACTGCTAGGCCGGCCCGCACTGGAAAAGTTCATGTCGGTCCCCACTATGCTTACCCGAAGATGAAGATGCCGGGTCCCAAGGGCCTCATCACCATTGTCGGCGATTACAAGAAATCCCTGGAGTGCGCCCGAGCCAGCTCCAAGCTGGCTGAGTCACTGGTCGTCACCGAGGAGAGGCGCCAGCTTGACCGGACCGGGGTGCCACCCAAGGGGTCGGCTAGCGAGGCCGAATAAAAATCTAGCCTTTTCCCAATTTTAAGTGTTGGCAGATTTTAGCAACTAGTACAAGTCAAGCAATCAACCTACACATGTAATTCTAAGAGTGTAGCAGCGGAAAGTAAAACATTGCATATGAAGGTAAAGGGAAGAGTTTGGAGGAGGCAACCACAATGTAGACACAGATATTTTTGGCGTGATTCTGATAGGTGGTGCTATCATATGTCCACGTTGATGGAGACTTCAACCCACGAAGAGTAATGGTTGTGCGAGTCCACGGAGGGCTCCACCCACGAAGGGTCCATGAAGAAGCAACCTTGTCTATCCCACCATGGCCATTGCCCATGAAGGACTTGCCTCACTCGGGTAGATATTCACGAAGTATGCGATCTCCTTGCCCTTACAAACTTCTTGGTTCAACTCCACAATCTTGTCGGAGGCTCCCAAGCAACACCTAACCAATCTAGGAGACACCACTCTCCAAAAAGTAATAGATGGTGTGCTGATGATGAACTCCTTGCTCTTGTGCTTAAAATGATAGCCCCCCCAACACTCAACTCTCTCTCATAGATTTGGATATGGTGGAAAGATGATTTGAGTGGAAAGCAACTTGGGGAAGGCTAGAGATCAAGATTCTTGTGGTTGGATTGGAATGTCTTGGTCTCAACACATGAGTAGGTGGCTCTCTCTCAGAAAATGAGTAGTGGAAGTGTAGGCATGTTCTGATGGCTCTCTCTCAAATGGAGAAGGGGTGGAGGGGTATATATAGCCTCCACACAAAATCCAACCGTTACACACATTTGACCCAACTCGGTCAGACCAAATAGAAGAACTCAGTGAAACTGATTTAGTTCAAAATGTGAACATTAGGAATCTCGGTAGGACTGATGTGCTAGGGCTAGGGAAAAACCTTGTCTCGGTGGCACCAATTGCATCAACTTTGTTAGACCGAAGTGAAGCAATAAGGCAACAAAGAGTTGGTCAGGCAAACTCGATGGGACCGATTGCACATTTCAGTGAGACCGAAATAATTACAGTAGGCAACAAAGAGTTTGCAAGGCAATCTCAGTGAGACCGAGATCCATATCGGTGTGACCGAATTGTGTAGGGTTTCCGGCAGTGGCTAGGTCAAATGAACTCGATGGCACCGGATAGATCAAATTGGTGGGGCCGAGTTTGACTTTGAGTTTTGGACATATGTGGAAATGAGAAAGTGGTTGAGGGTTTTGGAGCAATATCACTAAGCACTTTGAGCAAGTAGACCATTAAGCAACACCTCATCCCCTTTTAATAGTATTGGCTTTCCTATGGACTCAATGTGATCTTGGATCACTAAAATAGAAATGAAGAGTCTTGAGCTTTTGCCAATCTTTGTCCTTAGCATTTTGAGGGGTCCACATCTCTAGTCCATGCCATGCCAATCATTGTACTTTTTGAAATATTTAACTTGAATGGATATTAGTTCAATGAGTTATATGTTGTTATGAATTACCAAAACCACCCAGGGATTAGTTGCACTTTCAATCTCCCCCTTTTTGGTAATTGATGACAAGATATAGATCAAAGCTTCGACAAATCATAATATCAATGAAATACATCGTTGCTTTGAGAAATATCTGATAAGCAAGAGCTCCCCCTAAATTTGTGCATTATTTAAAATTTGCCTTTGAATGCAAATGCACAATCGTTTCGGATCATGGGTCACTCTTCCATGTCATATACATCTTGGTGCAGCACTCAAAATGATAAGAGTTAAAAAACATGCACTCATCACCAAGGGTACAGGTGATTGATCATACACAAATATCATAGATATCATCATGCAAGCACACATTAAGGCATAGTATGATCAAACACATGATCACAAGAGTATCTCACGGATTGTAGCACAAATTGTAGCATAGGAATCAAACAAGCAAATGATCAAAGCAAGAGTAGCAAATGAAACCAACAAAAGAGCAAGACACTCTCTCTCGAAGCCAAATGATCTATACACTTTCTCTCCCTTTGGCAACAAGTTACCAATAAGCTTGAAAATGCATAGTGCTATTCAACACTCTAGGCACGGTCTCCGGGAGCTTCTGAAGGGGTCTTCTGGCTTGTTGCTCCGGTGTGCATAGACGACATGGAGATGAGGGCATCTACAAATGCTTCTAAAGATGTTTGAGGAGCTAGAGGGGTTGACACTGGAGGTATAACTGAGGCAGTTGCTGCAGGTGCTGAAATGGTAGTCCTGGAGTCTCTGGCAATTGGCACAGCTGTAGACCTTTGTGCCCTTGGCACTCTCTGAAAAGCATCAGTGATTGGTCTGTCATTCCTGTCCTCAGCTTCTTCCTGGAGCTTCTCCATAGTGGTATGTATCTCTGTGACCTTCACATCTAGATCATGAAGTTTAGTCTCAATGATCCTCTCAAGACTCTCTTGATTTCGAGTCAGGGTGGCCAAGCCCTTCTCAGTTCTCAATGTAGCCTCAAGCAGATAACTGAGTTGATCCTGCTTGGTCTTGCGCATCACTTTAGAAGCATCTGGTGCACTGGCTGCCTTAAGCTGCTTTTGCATCCTTTGCTCTCTCTCTCTCTCTCTCTCTCTCTCTCTCTCTCTCTCTCTCTCTCTCTTCTCCTGGGCTTCTACACATGTTGGATGGGATGCATCCATGACAATCTCATTGTCCTCAAATTCTGGCCTCAGGGGAAGATGCTCTTTATCAAGAAGATATGCCCATGTTCCCATCTTGGAGTTGATCAACATATGTATGTGAGGGGCATATCCACATGATATCTTCTGATCAGCAATTGTTCTCTTCACTATTTCCACAATCAGGCCCATCACCTTGAACTTCTGGGGTACATCAAACATGTGGAGCAAGTTGATTGAGTGACCACATATCATTATATGATCTCCTGACTTGGGGAAAAAGAGTGTGCCTCAAGATGGTGTTGATGGTGGTCAAGCCAGACAGTAGATAGTATATTGATCCAAGCTTATGTGTCTCCAGGGCCTTATCGGGAATGGTCTTGTACATGTTGGCCATGGAGTTGTGATCCTTCCTAGTCTTGGCATATACATCAGTGTCATTCTCATCTTCATTTGGGGCATTGATCAACTTGGCCCATTCAGAGATTGTAGATTGATATTTAGTACCTTCAGTCATCCAGACAATCCTTCCATCTGGGTAGAAGTGAGCAGTGGAATAGAATTGCATGATCATCTCATCGTTCCACTTAGTCAACTTCTGACCAACAAACTTGTCCACTTCATTTATCCTGAAGCTCTTGCACACATGGGAAGTAGTCCTCATTGTCATCAATGTATTCCCAGTCAACCCACTTCATATCACAAACTATGGGCTTCATGTCCAACAAGACTATCTCATAGAAATCATGTTGTTCCTTGGTGTGGAAATGATAGTCTATAGTAGTTCTCCTCCTGGTATCATAGGGACCAGTCTGTCTCCATAATCTCAGACCTGCATCCTTTCTTCCCTTCATGTTCTCTGCCACAGGATGATCATCACTATGATCTGGAATCTTTGGCTTTAGTTTTCTGAGCACTTGTTGCTCTTCTTCTTGTTGAACCTCAGGCACTGGAGCCTTGTTCTTCTCAGCAGCAGATATATTCCTTGTTGATCTCTTTGGTGCAGTAGACTTGGAGGCTTGAGCTTGAGTTGGAGGCTTGGGGCTCACTTGGGCTTAGATGGAGCAGCCCCAGTCCTTATGGCATCCCCCATGAGCTTTTGATTCTTTGCAGGAGGTGCAACATACTCTTTCTCCTCTTCTTCTTCATCAGATTCTCTCATCATAGAAGGTTTGACAATGACTCTGGCCATAGTATTTTTGACTCTCTCCTTCCTCTTCTTTCCTCCAACAACCTCTTCTTCTCTTGGTTCAAGAGTGAACTCCATAGTTTCTTGAGTGGAGGCTCTGGTTTTATACATACGATTCCTCTTAGCAGGAGCCTTCTTAGGCATTCTAGGCTTGGTGGCAGCAATATACTCTTTCGTGAGCACCTTTTTCTTGGAGGTCACTTCCTCCTCAATGACAAAGTCCTCATCCTCAGATTCATAAGTTCTCTTCTTCCTTGTTCTGGTTGTTGCCTTAGGCAAATTGTTGGTTGTGCTTCTACTTCCTTCATCATAACTGTTATTGGAGGGACTAGTGCCCTCACTAAAGTTGAGCTGCTCTTCTGACTTGTTCTGGCTATCACTGCCCTCTGACATAGCTGAAACTGACCCTGTGAATAGATTGATATAGATAGAGTGGATGAGCATCACAAACTACAACTAGTTTTGAAAAATATTGAGACAAAACTTAATTTTACTTTTCTACAGAAAGCATTTCGGAGCTACCGATTTGACAAACTCGGTGACAACGAAGCACTAACAAAGTCTAAACACATAGTTTCGGTCAGACCAAAATGCAGTTCGGTGACTCCGAGATGCTAGGGTTTCACAGAGAAAGTGGTTTTAGTCGCACCGATCAGTAAACTTCGGTCAGACCGAGTTGTACTTGTGCAATGGCGAGGGCCAAATCGGTGAGACCGAGATCCTCAGATCGGTCGGCCCAACATGAGTTTGGTGGAAACCTAACCCTAAGTTTTTGCATCAAATCTATTCTAATTGATTTCTTTGGTGGATAGACCGATCTCATACGTGGGAAGAACAATGGCAAAGGTCTTTGTGCAAGAATCAGAATAAAAGAACGCACAAAGAGGTCAAGTCCGTACCCTAACTTGGCGACGAACTTGCTACGGCGGCAACGACGATGAGAATCTCGTTGACGGCGGCGAAGACAAGCGGCAGGGGGTCACTAGCAACGATGGCGATGATCCGGAGACCAAGGGGGCGGCAGAGCTGGGAGGCGCGGTCGAGTGTTTGGAGAAATTTCCAAATTTTCAACCCGCGGTATATATACCCAGTCACTGTCGGTGTGACCGAGTGGAACGACTCGATGGCACCGAGATGCAAAACTGCTAGCAGTTGTTGCAACTCAGTGTAACTGAATTGTTCAAATTGGTTGCACCGATATGAAAACCTAGATCAACTTAATGAATTCGATGAGACCGAGTGGGAGTGAGTTGGTTTGACCGAAATGCATTAAGAGGTTTTGGAAGTTAAGCCCTTGATGGATCGGTGGCTTCGAGTGCTCCTCACCCGCAGGGTCCGCATTCGACTTGCTCAAACTTTGTGATGTAGCATGAATAGAGTTTGAGACGAGAAAAACATAGGTAGCTAGAGGGAGTACTTAGGAATTCTTGTCCATCCATTTGGCAAAAAGAAAAACCAAACAATCAAAGCAACAAATGGATGTCCTTAAATGGACAAAATTTTGCAACCAACATGCTCACACAATAAGATAGCAAATAAAATGATAACCCACAAGTATAGGGGATCACAATAGTTTTCGAGGGTAGAGTATTCAACCCAAATTTATTGATTCGACACAAGGGTAGCCAAAGAATATTCTCAAGTATTAGCAGCTGAGTTGTCAATTCAACCACACCTGGAAAACTTAATATCTGCAGCAAAGTGTTTAGTAGCAAAGTAATATGATAGTAGTGGTAACGGTAGCAAAAGTAACGGTAGCAAAAGTAATATTTTTGGTGTTTTATAGAGATTGTAACAGTAGCAGCGGAAAAGTAAATAAGCGAAGAACAATATATGGAAAGCTCGTAGGCAATGGATCGGTGATGGAGAATTATGCTGGATGCGATCGATCATGTAACAGTCATAACCTAGGGTGACATAGAACTAGCTCCAGTTCATCAATATAATGTAGGCATGTATTCCGAATATAGCCATACATGCTTATGGAAAGAACTTGCATGGCATCTTTTGTCCTACCCTCCCGTGGCAGCGGGATCCTATTGGAAACTAAGGGATATTAAGGCCTCCTTTTAATAGAGTACCGGACCAAAGCCTTAACACATAGTGAATACATGAACTCCTCAAACTACGGTCATCACCGGGAGTGGTCCCGACTATTATCACTTCGGGGTTGCCGGATCATAACACATAGTAGGTGACTATAGACTTGCAAGATAGGATCAAGAACTCTCATATATTGATGAAAACATAGTAGGTTCAGATCTGAAATCATGGCACTCGGGCCCTCGTGACAAGCATTAAGCATAGCAAAGTCATAGCAACATCAATCTCAGAACATAGTGGACACTAGGGATCAAACCCTAACAAAACTAACTCGATTACATGATAAATCTCATCCAACCCATCACCGTCCAGCAAGCCTACGATGGAATTACTCACGCACGACGGTGAGCATCATGAAATTGGTGATGGAGGAAGGTTGATGATGAAGATGGCGACGGATTCCCCTCTCCGAAGCCCCGAACGAACTCCAGATCAGCCCTCCTGAGAGAGTTTAGGGCTTGGCGGCGGCTCCGGATCTTAAAATGCGATGAATCCTTGTCCCTGATTTTTCTCTCCCCAAAAGTGAATATATGGAGTCAAGGTTGAGATCGGTGGAGCGTCAGGGGGCCCACGAGGCAGGGGGCGCGCCCAGGGGGGCAGGCGCACCCCCACCCTCGTGGACAGGTGGAGTGAGGGAGTCCTAGATTAGGGGGTGTCCGGATGGCCGGACTATACCTTCAGCCGGACTCCTGGACTATGAAGATACAAGATTGAAGACTTCGTCCCGTGTCCGGAAGGGAGTTTCCTTGGCGTGGAAGGCAAGCTTGGCGATACGGATATGTAGATCTCCTACCATTGTAACTGACTTTGTGTAACCCTAGCCCTCTCCGGTGTCTATATAAACCGGAGGGTTTTAGTCCGTTGGACAACATACAGAACAACAATCATACCATAGGCTAGCTTCTAGGGTTTAGCCTCTCCAATCTCGTGGTAGATCTACTCTTGTACTACCCATATCATCAATATTAATCAAGCAGGACGTAGGGTTTTACCTCCATCAAGAGGGCCCGAACCTGGGTAAAACTTCGTGTCCCTTGTCTCCTATTACCATCCGGCCTAGACGCATAGTTCGGGACCCCCTACTCGAGATCCACCGGTTTTGACGCCAACATTGGTGCTTTCATTGAGAGTTCCTCTGTGTCGTCGCCGTTAGGCTTGATGGCTCCTACGATCATCAATAGCGATGCAGTCCAGGGAGAGACCTTCCTCCCCGGACAGATCTTCGTCTTCGGCGGCTTCGCACTGCGGGCCAATTCACTTGGCAATCTGGAGCAGATCGAAAGCTATGCCCCTAGCCGCCAGGTCAGATTTGGAAGTTTAAAGTACACATCTGACATCCGCGGGGACTTGATCTTCGACGGATTCGAGCCACTGCCGAGCGCGCTGCACTGTCACGACGGGCATGATCTAGCTCTGCCGCCGAACAGTGCCCTGGAGGCCGCATCCGCATCGACTTCGACCCTTAATTCGGAGCCAACTGCACCGATCGAGGATGGATGGTTGGACGCCGCCTCGGGGGCTGTGATCCCAACGGCAATCGAGCCGGACACCAGCCCCGTGCTCCATGAGAATCGTGAGTCCAAGGAGCCGGACTCTCCGAACCCTCCGCGCCCCTGCCGATCGAATCCGATTGGGCGCCGATCATGGAGTTTACTGCCGCAGACATCTTTTAGCACTCACCTTTCGGCGATATTCTGAAGACACTAAAGTCTCTCTCTTTATCAGGAGAGCCCTGGCCGGACTACGGTCGACAAGGTTGGGATACGGACGATGAAGAAATTCAAAGCCCACCCACCACCCACTTTGTAGACATTGTCGACGATTTAACCGACATGCTCGACTTCGACTCCGAAGACATCGACGGTATGGACGCCGATGAAGGAGACGATGAAGAACCAGCGCCTATTGGCCCCTGGAAAGCCACCTCGTCACATGACATATACATGGTGGACACACCAAAAGATGACGACAAGGAGCGGAAGGATGCACCGAAGGCTTGTTCCCTCGAGAAGCAGTCAAAGCGGCGACGCAAGCGCCGCCCCAAATCCCGCCTCGACAGAAATAACGACCACACAGACCCAGCGCTGGAGCAGGGCGAACCGCTGCCGGACAACGGCAATCCGGATAATCAAACCGAACAAACAAATTCTATCAAGGATAATGGTCCGGACGACATAACGCCGGACAGGCACCCGGAGCAGCAGAATGCCCGTAAAAGGCTTGTTGCCACCGTGAGGAGTCTTAAAAAACAGAAGCAAAGGCTCAAGGCTGCACAAGACACACTCCAAATCAGATGTAGTAAAATACTCAACACAGCAGCGAGGTACGGCGACAATCACCCCTCCAAGAGCTACCCAAAGCGGAAGCTGCTACCTGAATTCGATGAGGAGGCCTGTCGGTGTCAAAACCGGCGGATCTCGGGTAGGGGGTCCCGAGCTGTGCGTCTAGGCCGGATGGTAACAGGAGGCAAGGGACACGAAGTTTTACCCAGGTTCGGGCCCTCTTGATGGAGGTAAAACCCTACGTCCTGCTTGATTAATATTGATGATATGGGTAGTACAAGAGTAGATCTACCACGAGATCGAGGAGGCTAAACCCTAGAAGCTAGCCTATGGTATGATTATTGTTGTATATGATCTATCGACTAGCCTGGCCTCAGTTTATATAATGCACCAGAGGCCTAGGATAACAAGAGTTCTAGCCGAATACGCCGGTGGGGAGGAGTCCTTGTCTTGATTGCCAAGTCTTGTGGAATCTTCCTTGTATGCGGCAGCTGTCCGAACTGGCCCAAGAGTATACGACCATGGGGGTCCTCGGCCCAATCTAACAGATCGGGAGATGACGTGGTGAGTACCCCCTAGTCCAGGACACCGTCAGTAGCCCCCTGAACCGGTCTTCAAGTTAGGGACGCTCCTCGATTCTTCCGAACCGTTCTTCATCTTCGGTCGTCGATCTTGAAAACTGGTTCAACAAATCTTCTCATCTTCGATCTTGAGGATCGCCGAAATGCATTCGGCGAGTTTACACGTCAGGTATCCGAGGATCCCCTTTAAGTTTCCGGCCTTTATCAATGCCTTGTTATTTTTATGCCACACCTCGGGCTTGAAGTTGTTCTCGGGAGGCAGTGTCCTCTTGCGTCCAAGCTCTAACACCAGACTGCATTCGAGGTATCTTTTGTAGCCGAGCACCAATGCCGGACTGATTCCGAGCTCTAACGCTGAAATGTATCCAAGCTCCAACGCCGGACTCTGTCCAAGCTCCAACGCCGGACTATATCCAAGATGTCATAGATCATCTTGGTCCAAAAAAGTTGAAGGAGTTTAGCCGAGCTTAATGCTGGAAATGCCCTCTATGGAGCCAGCCACTAGCGCCCGAGCTTTATGCCGGACTACTTCCGAGGTGGTGCACCACCCCGACTGTGGGCCGATTTTTTGTCAATATTTTTTATTCATGGAATTTATTCTCTGCAGAGATATATAGCCAGTAGCCCTCAAGGTGTGTATCGGTCTAAAACCCGAGATGCACATGAAGGATGACATAATACCGCTGATCCCAGTAGCTGCTGAGACTCAGGTTGATTTAAAAAAACAGTCTGAGGATCAAGTCCTAGCTCGGCAGAATACTTCGGGACACAAAAAGCGGCGTGCTCAGTCCTCGAGACTCAGGTTGGGTGCGGCCGACCAACCTGAGGATCAAAATCTCCTCGGAAACTGTATTACACTTAAAATTTTCTGCATTGGACAGGCAATGCAGTAGCCCCCGAGACACTGGTTAGGTGGCAACACCAGATCAGGGGATCGATGTGCCCCTTTAATATTTGTAAATAATAAGCCCGAAGCCCAGTAGCCCTGAGCGTTAATACGGGCATGGGTGGCAGAATTAAGGATTGATATCCATACTAAAATCACAAATTATGTGTAATGACTCTATGTATCCAAGTACTTTACGTCATTAATGCTTGGATCTGCATTGTACCAAACTTTGTTGACCGACCATCGGCTTCCACCTCCTCGGCCAATAGCCGAGGAGTGTTTGTCCTACTTTATAAAGCCTTTATGAGGGCAAATATTTACAACAAACAAGGCAATCTGACCATACGGTTTTATAAACAAAGGTATGCAGAGAGATATGTTATATTACTATTTAACAGAAGAAATGTCTTCCAAAGAAAATAGTCCCGCTATCGGTTCCTTTCTTTAGGTTGTCATGCTAAGCATGATCATGAAACCTCAGCTCCAATGTAAGAGCAAAATATCGAGGATTTAGTTTGGGAGGCCAGTTAATAGCCCACGGTAGTGTTCGGCGACAGTCGAGGTCAAGCCGTAAACACTTCGGCCATTGTTATGAATGGCCCGTCATTTAACACCGTCATCGGATTGCTGACCTGTTTACGCTTATTGTGACAGTCAGTTTTCGGCTTTCTCCACTGAGGTGCTTAACCATGTGAGCTGGAAGCACAATCGCAGTGGTTCTCCCTTTGCACACCTAGCCGAACAAAGCGGAACGTAGGAGGCAAGCGCAGGAGCCGGGCAACCCAACTATTGACCGAAGACACAATTCGGAACCGATGCATATATAGCAATATCCGAGAATGTTTTTGCCGAATCTCTAAAGGTGTCCGGCGTTGCACTGCGAGACTTGTGCTGAAAACACACAAATAGTTTAAAAGTGCCATAAGCTTGGAAAACCAAAAAACGTCAGTAAAAACTTGACGTCCGAACAAGATCAAGTGTTCGGTGCCAATCCAAAAATTGGCCTTAGCAAAAGAAGTGCTTCTGTCGTGATTTAACATGATACATCCTATCTCAAGACTTCAAGCAGGTCAGCCTATGGCTTCAACCTCCTATCCCAAGGGCGGAGTACTTCTCATTAGGCCAGTTTAGCAAACTAAACTCTAGCGGCTTTGAGAGAGAAATTAGGCTCCCCGGCTAGTGGCCACACGCTCGTGTCGAAAAAAGGAGTGATAGATAATAATAATAATAATAATAATAATAATAATAATAATAATAATAATAATAATAATAATAATAATAAAACTTTGCTACGACTAAGAAGAAGAACACTTATCATAAAACGGCTCATATAAATTTAAGAGCCCCCAAGTGACTTGGCTAAAAGAATGATTGCATGTACCGAAGTATTTATATCATATCTATGTTCAACCGAACTTTAAACGCGTCTTAACCGACCGTCGGCTTCTCCCTCTTCGGTCAAGGACCGAAAAGTGTTATGTACTCCATCTGTCGAGAATATCGATGGTGTTTCCAATAACCAGGCAATCAGGCCATAAGGCTGTGTCATACAAAGCGCGCTCAGGGAACTAATGCTATATTACTGCGAAGTGTAAGAAGCATCTTCGAAGAAAATAGTACCCCCACCGATACCTTTCTTCGGTGCTCATTGTTATTATGAGACTTGTGCAATAGATTTTTTGTACTCATGAGTTCCGTTGTGTGCCGACCATCATTGAAAACTATAAGAGCGCTAGCTTTCGGCTTCACCCAGTCTGAGGTCCGGCTCGGATGACCCGATCGTGACAATCGCAGAGGTGCTCTCTTTACTCCCAAGCCGAACAATCGGGAATGTAGGGGTAAACACAGGAGCGAGGCAACCCAGCTTGCAAATCGCTTAAGTCAATATGGTGCATATTGTGGCGTAATACACGAACAAGGAATGAAGCCGTACAAGTATAATCATTTGCAAGAGGAAAAGCTTCATGAAGGAAGCCCCCAAATGAATTGGGTATTTGAATTTATACGTCACAAACAAAGTTTGGACAAGGAAATTTTTTACAAGCAACTTTTTTCCAAAAAAGTATAATGCTTGGTCGAACGAACACAAGTTAGAAATTAAAGCTTTGAGCATGAAAGCGACTTAGCTGGTTAATGTGTTCGGCATTGATGACGCGGTCCGAGCTTGATGCGGGACAAGGTTCCATCCCCCAATCCGGTCCCGAGGTGGCGGAGCGGAGAGCTCGGCACACCAAAGTGGTGACATAGCACGGTCTATGCAGACCGGCAGATTGACGCCGAAGTCCCCGGATCATTTTCCTGTGCACAAAAATAGTGCAAACCGGAGATAATAGTAATAATGATAATTAAAAAAATCATTGCATAATAAATAATTTATGCAAATTGAGTAATAAAACATATGGCCTGGCGCCGAAGTCAATGTTGATGCAGGGCGTCGGCGTGATGCGGTAAAGGTGTGGCAAAGCCTGAATTCACAGGTCGGTCCGAGCTCCGGATGCGGTGTTCGCCGGACTATGTACGGAAATTGACCGAACCACCATGCGAGTGTCGTTAATGCGGCCACCATTTGATAGACCTGTATACATATGATGGACAAACCAGAGTAGTAATTCCTTAGGAAAAATGAACCCAAACAAGCAAAAAATACTGGGATTAATAGCACCTGGTTTATTTGTTGTAGCAATCCGAAGGAAGGTGATTCCCAAAATTGGGACTCGATCCGCACACCCATTGCCTGATGGGCGATAAAATGACGGCATGGCAATGCTGGCAAAGGTTGGCTCGTCGAGGCAAAGCCCTCAGTCCAGCTAACGTGGCGGAGCTGGTCGGCTAGTGACGCCGAAGTGTCTGGAGTCGGTTGATGAAGAGATGGCGAAGCCCCTGGTCCAGCCGAGATGTCGAAGCCTCGATGTCAGCCGATGAGTCGAAGTAGGTCGGCGTGATGGACACCAGCTTGAATAAGCAATAATGCGGCCCTGCCGATGCAGGTCGTGACGTGGTCGATGCCGGCTTGATGAAGCGACCGTGCGGCGATGCCGGTATGCCCGCTCCGTGTAATCCGTGGGGCGGCGATGTTGGTGATGATTTATCCTTCACAATGCCAGACTCTTGTTCGGCTTGCCGAGATGATGATCCGAAGAAGTTGAGCTTGGCTCAACAAAGTGACGACGTGTCTAGCGCAGGTCGGCAGCCGTGGAGCAATATTGCCGGACTAATTTGACACCAGCATGATGTTGAAGATCATGTTCAAAAGATCTTAAAGTTAGTGGGATGTCTTCGGAAACAAAACACAATACCCCATACAAAATTTTCTTCAAAAAGGATGTCCGAAATCTCGTTCATAAAAAAGACGAACTCGGGTCGGATTCATTTTCGTGCAGAAAACAGATCCGAAAAGTGATGCACTAATCGGAAGGTTCCCGGAGTTTGGGCGGTCGGATCGAGCTGAAATTTTGAGAGGTGGTAGATATAGGAATTTCGCAGCCGGCCAACGGTTGGATCTTCCAAAGGACGTCCGAGCTAGAAGCTGGACACCACGCCCTAAACTCATCCAGATTCCCATCCAGATTTGACAGGGCTCCGGTATATCGTAGATTGCCGGAGATTGCTCCATCGGAACTCGACGAAATTTTCCAGGGTTGTTGTAGACTCAATTCCGCACAATTCCACCAAAGCGATCGTTAAAAAGACATTTGAGGAGGCGGTGATGGCGGACACAAGTTTGCTGTCCAGAAAAACAGCACGGTCGCCCGAGGGCAATGTTGATGTTGAGCCCCCGGGCTCCCTGGATGATTCCTCCATGATCTTGATAGAGATCGGAGTTGATGTTTATAAAGTCCCTCATCCGAACATGACGATCGGAGGTAGGGCGCAGTCCTTGGTCAAACCTAGGTGACCAGTCGAGTTGGTGACGAAGATGCCGAAGTCGTAGTTGATCTGCAGGCGAGCCATCAACCCTTTGCCGAACACACAGTGGAACTCTCAATGAAAGCACCAATGTCGGTGTCAAAACCGGCGGATCTTGGGTAGGGGGTCCCGAACTGTGCGTCTAGGCTGGATGGTAACAGGAGGCAAGGGACACGAAGTTTTACCCAGGTTCGGGCCCTCTCGATGGAGGTAAAACCCTACGTCCTGCTTGATTAATATTGATGATATGGGTAGTACAAGAGTAGATCTACCACGAGATCGAGGAGGCTAAACCCTAGAAGCTAGCCTATGGTATGATTATTGTTGTATATGATCTATCGACTAGCCTGGCCTCGGTTTATATAATGCACCAGAGGCCTAGGATAACAAGAGTCCTAGCCGAATACGCCGGTGGGGAGGAGTCCTTGTCTTGATCTCCAAGTCTTGTGGAATCTTCCTTGTATGCGGCAGCTGTCTGAACTGGCCCATGAGTATATGGCCATGGGGGTCCTTGGCCCAATCTAATAGATCGGGAGATGACATGGTGAGTACCCCCTAGTCCAGGACACCGTCAAGGCCTCAGACCCCCCACAACCAAATATCAAAGCAGCCACCTGGCCGGATAGACGACCCCTCTACCAACACAGAGCGACATACAACACCACTCACAATACAACACGCGACCCATGCGAGGGCTCGCACCCAAAGGACGACGCAACAAGATCCATCTATGGACCACGCAAGCGCGCCCCAGCATACAATGCAGCACAACAAACATCCGAACAACGCGGTACACCCAGCTACAGGGGTGCCGCACACCCCCTATGTTTCACCGATGAGGTGCTGGACCATGAATTTCCAGAGGGATTCAAACCCGTAAACATAGAGACATACGACGGAACAACAGACCCTGGGGTCTGGATTGAGGACTACATCCTTCATATCCATATGGCTCGAGGAGATGATCTCCACGCCATCAAGTACTTACCCCTCAAGCTCAAAGGGCCAGCTCGTCACTGGCTTAAAGGCCTCCCCGAAAGCTCCATTGGAAGTTGGGAAGAGCTCGAAGACGCCTTTCGGGCAAATTTTCAAGGGACTTATGTCTGACCTCCGGATGCGGACGATTTGAGTCATATAACTCAACAGCCCGGAGAGTCAGCCTGAAAACTTTGGAACATGTTTCTTACTAAAAAGAACCAGATTGTCGACTGTCCGGACGCCGAAGCCTTGGCAGCTTTTAAGCATAGCGTCCATGACGAATGGCTCGCCAGACACCTCGGCCAAAATAAGCCGAGAACGATGGCCGCATTAACAAACCTCATGACCCGCTTTTGCGCGGGTGAGGACAGCTGGCTAGCCAGATGCAGCACCAGCGACCCAAGTACATCTGAAGTGAGTGATGGAAACGGGAAATCACAGCACAACAGCAATAACAAACGCCGGAATAAAGAAGACAGCACGAAGGGCACGACAGTAAATGCCAGATTCAAAAGCTCTCGGCCAGGTCATCAAAAGCCGCCCTCTAAAGGCACCAGGGATGAACTGTCCAGCCTCAACAAAATTCTGGACCAAGTATGTCAGATCCATAGTACCCCTGATAAACCTGCTAATCATACCCGCAGAGAATGTTGGGTCTTCAAGCAGTCCGGCAAGCTCAATGCCGTACACAAGGGGGAGGATACACCAAGAAGACGAGGACGAGCCTCCCAAGCAAGACACTGGGGAACAAAAGAAATTTCCACCAGAAGTCAAAACAGTAGACATGTTACACATGATCAAGGGAAAAAACAACGCGGCACTCCCAGGAAAATATACCCAAGTGCCTGTCACCGTGAAGTCCTGCCACTAGTCGTCTCAACCGATCACTTTCGACCATCGCGATTACTCAGCAAGTATCCGACGCGCAGGATGGACTCCCCTGGTATTAGACCCAGTAATTGGCGAATATCACTTCACACGAGTCTTGATGGACGGTGGCAGCAATCTAAACCTAATATATCAGGATACAATCCGCGGGATGGGGTTAGACCCAAAAAAAATTCGCCATAGCAATACTACCTTTAAAGGAGTAACGCCAGGCCCAGGGGCTTGTTGTACGGGCTCCCTCCTACTACAAGTTATATTCGGCTCCCCCGATAACTTCCGTCGCGAGCATTTAACCTTCCACATCGCTCCGTTCCAAAGTGGCTATCAAGCACTGCTCGGGCGCGAAGCTTTCACTCGCTTTAATGCAATACCACACTACGCCTCCCTCACACTCAAGATGCCCGGTCCATGTGGCATCATTTCAGTGAACGAAAATATCAAGCGATCTCTGCGCGCCGAAGAGAGTGCGGCTGCCCTGGCAGCCGCACACTAAAGGCGCCCGGACCAGCGAAAGCATCCAATAGGTCGTCAAGACCTCAGACATAACTAATCAAGTCTGGTGCCGCTATTTATACCGAATAAGTGGTCACACCCCTATTTGTCAATACAAGGGGCTCAACGCGCGCAGACAAGTGTCAATTTTTTTCTCATCTTGAATTATACATGGTTTCTTTAAAAACTATCTTTTTGCATGACAACTTTTTCACCTAAATTCCTCTCTTTTACAGACGATCATCGTGCTACACCCGTCCAGGATACGACACAACGGAGACACAGGCACAGACATGCAGTAGGGACCCGCTCCAAGGATTCTTTTTAGATTAAGACCCTGCGTGAACCTTTTTTACTGTCTCTTGTTGATACATATCCACCATTGAGAGGGATGCTGACATCTTGGCATGTGGCCACGCCAGAACAATGCACGTACCTAGACACAAGGGGCTTCTTACAAAGGCCATTATTTAGGCCCGGTTTATACCACAAAGACCGAATACCTTAGGGAGTGTTCGGCGTCGCGAGTTTGGCCCTATATGCATCAGCTCCGAATCATTGTCTTTGGTTAAATGTTAGGTTTGCCCGGCTCCTGTGTTTTGGTGCCTTACGTTCCGCTTTACCGGCTAAGGTAGCACCAGGAGAACTACTGCGATTGTGCCCTGGTTCATCCGGACGAGCACCTCAGTAGAGAAAGCCGAAAACTGACTGTCATGATATAGCGTGAGACTGGTCAACCACTCGATGACCTGTTGGAATGTTAGAATTCATTCGCCTTAATGAAGGGCCGTTTTCCGGCCAGGCATGTACGCACCCCGGGATTGGGAGAGTGCGGAGCCACCAGGGGCTATCTAGTAGCCCCACTGTCAAACTCCTATGGCTAAGTGAAAGTGCTAAAGCATTATAGTCAGGTTGCCTCGCTCGCTCCGCTATCACCTCCTTAATAGGACCAAGACGTTGGGTTAAGTGTGAACGCGTATTTTTTGCGAGCACCTCCGCATTATATGCGTGGGGGTTGAAGCCGATGGCTGCAATCATTCATGATATACACATGTATACATAAACGGCCGCCCAAGAGGCATCATATTACTTTTAGGCAAAAGTATAAAAATAGCCTTATAAAAATTTATAAAAGCATTTTGCTTCCAATGAGATTACATATCACTCAAACATAATATTTTTTTGAGCACTGGGTCTCTATCAAACGAGCACCCTCAAGAACTTCTTCAAAGTAGTGCTCAGCAGCCATTCGACCTATGGCCGAATCCCGCGCTGCAACAGTGGTAACATCCATCTCCGCCCAGTATGCTTTAACACGGGCAAAGGCCATCCGTGAGCCCTCTATGCACGCCGACCTCTTCATCGCATTAATGCGCAGCACCACGTCAAGGAACTGCTGCACCAAGCTGAAATAGCTGTTCGGTTTTGGCCTTTCCGGCCATAGCTGATCCACAACAGACCTCATGGCGAGTTCGAACAACCTATTCAGTTCGGCCCATTCGGCTAATTGGTCAGTCAATGAAAGCGGACGCTCGGGAGAATGGAATTGTGTCCAAAACAGCTAGTCCACTTCACGGTCCGTCTGACCCTGGAAGTACTTGGCCGCATCGGCAGCGCTCGCCGCCAAATCCATATACACATCCTCCGAACTCCACAGCCGATCCAGAGAGGCATACCGTGGATCACCGAACTTCCTCTGCAAGATAAAGGATTTCCCAGCTACAATATCCCCGGCTTCCCGCAGCTCCTCCTTCTTCACCCTTATAGCAGAGCGGATGTCTTTTCTCGTCGCAGCAGCCTTCTCAAGGTCCGATGCCTTCGCTAGGTTTTCCTTTTCAAGAACCCGGCAACGGTCGGCGGCGGCTTTTAATTCTATGGCCATCTTGGCCATCTTATCTCGGCTCTCGCCATGCGCGACCTTCTCGGCTTTCAACTCTTCGGCCGCCTTCAAAGCAGCCGCATTACCAAACCTCGCTTGTTCCTTGGCTCGGGCAAGTTCTGCCCGCAAGGCTTCAACAGTGGCAGCTCCATCTGCAGTCACAACATATTAATATACTAGCATCATGCTGCTCTTACTATGTGGCGTTTACCAGATAATGACACTTACCCTGTGCCTCGTCAAGCCTTTTGTTAACAAGCTCGATGTCGGCGTCTGCCGCATCCAACTGCCGTTTTAAATGGGCAAACTCGCTAGTCTGGCTAGCCACCAGAGCTTCCATCACCTGCACATAGAGGCAGTATGGTTATTACCTGGGAATATGATCCTCTGTTCGTTGTCGTTTCCGACGACAACCAGAGTCTCAGGGGCTACTATCTACACAGGGCACACCTAGCATGTGCAGGACTATCATACATTATTTTACGTACCTCAAAGCCTGTCAGTAGACTCATAAAAGCTTCATGCAATCCGCTTTCGGCGGACGAGATTCTCTCCATCACCGTATTCATCAGCACACGGTGTTCATCTGAGATGGCCGCTCACCCCACCAACTCCCTCAGAATATCCGATCACACACCAGACGGTGCCGGACTTTTTTGTCCGCTCTCTTCGGGAGCCGGACACTGGTAGCTTCGGGGGTCAATGGGATTATCTTCTGGCCTCACCGGACTCGGAGAGGCCCTCCGCGACGACATTCAGGGTCGCCCGCTTCCAGAGCGGAGGAGTCCGGAGGAGGCGTTTCACTCTCCATCATCTCTGGAAGAAGATCCCCCGAAGACGAGCTCATTTGAGAGGGGCTAAGGCCCGAACTGCAAAGATATATGCGGTGGTTATTTTCTCAGAAGAAAAAGATGGCATACCTGTACTATTAAAGTATTTCGGGTCACTTACGACTCGCTGGAGAATTGATTCCCCCATGGACTTTGTGCGGCAAAGGCACCCCCAAGGTAGGACCCTCTGCGGGAGACTTCTTCTCCCGTTTGGAAGCTTCGGCTTCCAAATCCCCGGGCGCAGTCCTTTTCCTCCTCCGGTCGTCTTCCTTCATGGAGACGCTCGCTCCCTCGGTTAGAATGGGCAGCGTTGGGGGCCCGCGTCCGCCTGTATTATCCTTCCCAGTATCTTCCTTCAAGGGCTCCGGGTAGGGTGCGACCTGGAGCATCTTTTCCAATACCGGATTGTCCAAACCCTCAGGGAGGGGGGCCGAACATCGAATCAACTTCGCCTTTGTTAGCCAGTCCTGGTCAAAAAGCGAACTCTCAGAAATAACTTCGTAACAAATGAGAGATAGTATGTTCGGCCGAAAGATTCCTTACCTGTTCGGCGGCGCGGTTACTGCTCAGGCCCACGTCCTCGGTGATTTTCGGACAGTCTACCTGAGGTCCGAAGAATGACTTGTACATCTCCTCGTGCATCAGGCCGAGGAAATTTTGGATGACACGCGGTCCCTTGGGATTGAACTCCCACAAGCGAAGGGGCCGGCGTTTGCAAGGCTGGACTTGACGAACCAACATAACTTGTATTACCGCAACCAAACTAAAATCTCCATTGAAGAGATCTCGAATGCGGCTTTACAGTATGGCACGTCCTTGGCTGGACCCTAGCTCAGACCTCTGCTGATCCATGACATCAGTTGTGGTGGAGGTCCTGAGCGGAAAACAGGGGCGGCCGCCCACTTGGCACTTCTAGGAGCCGTGATGTAGAACCACTCTTGTTGCCACAATTCAGACACCTCTGGAATGGAACCTTTGGGCCATGGAGCTCCCGTCATCTTGCATATTGAGGCACCTCCACATGCTGCGTGTTGCCCCTCGATCATCTTCGGCTTTACTTCAAAGGTCTTGAGCCACAGGCCAAAGTGAGGGGTAACCCGGAGGAAGGCCTCACACACGACAATAAATGTCGTGATATGAAGAAAGGAGTCCGGAGCTAGATCATGGAAATCTAGCCCGTAATAAAACATCAAACCCCTGACGAAAGGATCCAGAGCAAGGCCTAGACCTTGGAGGAAGTGGGAGACAAACACGACGTTCTCGTTGGGTTCAGGGGAGGGGACGGCCTGCCCTCGGGCAGGAAGCCGATGCAAAACCTCGGCGGTCAGATATCTGGCCTCCCTCAACTTTTTGATGTCTTCTTCCGTGATGGAGGAAGGCACCCATCGGCCTTGAAGGCTAGATGCGGACATGATTGAAGGTTCAGAGCACCTGACCTGAACTTTGGGTGTTTGAGCTTGAGGTGGGGGAAGGATTCGATTGAGCATGGGAGGGAAAAATAAAAGCCTTGTCCCTTTATAAAGAGGGTGAATATCAAGCATCCTCTCCGTGGCCGTTTGGACTTGCCTATAGTCTAGGAGTCCTAGAAGCGGTTAGGTTACCCACGCCCGTATTGATGAGAATCCTGGAATAAGGGGACACGATCTCTGCTTTAACAAGACGTGCCAAGGAAACCGCCTTGCATGACACACTGAGGTGGGGTAATAAAATGATTTGAATAAAGGCTTGGCCGTGGTGTTGTTATACTACGGAATACGTCGGCAGATTAGATTGGTGTGAACATTATTCTTTCTATGGCAATATGTGGAAATTTATTTTGCAGAGCCGGACACTATCTTTGTGTTCAAAATCTTCCATGAAGTGCTTGGAGGAGGAGCCCGCCTTGCAATGCCGAAGACAATCTATGCGCCGGACTCGTCGTCATTGAAGCCTGGTTCAGGGGCTACCGAGGGAGTCCTGGATTAGGGGGTGTCCGGATGGCCGGACTATACCTTCAGCCAGACTCCTGGACTATGAAGATACAAGATTGAAGACTTCGTCCCGTGTCCGGAAGGGACTTTCCTTGGCGTGGAAGGCAAGCTTGGCGATACGGATATGTAGATCTCCTACCATTGTAACCGACTTTGTGTAACGCTAGCCCTCTCTGGTGTCTATATAAACTGGAGGGTTTTAGTCCGTAGGACAACATACAGAACAACAATCATACCATAGGCTAGCTTCTAGGGTTTAGCCTCTCCGATCTCGTGGTAGATCTACTCTTGTACTACCCATATCATCAATATTAATCAAGCAGGACGTAGGGTTTTACCTCCATCAAGAGGGCCCGAACCTGGGTAAAACTTCGTGTTCCTTGTCTCCTGCTACCATCCAGCCTAGACGCACAGTTCGGGACCCCCTACCCGAGATCCGCCGGTTTTGACACCGACATGGAGGCCCCCTTAATGTGGATTCTTCTTCCAGTATTTTTTATATATTCCAAAATAATTCTCCGTTGATTTTCAGGTCATTCCGAGAACTTTTATTTCTACACAAAAATAGCACCATGGCAATTCTGCTGAAAATAGCGTCAGTCCGGGTTAGTTCCATTCAAATCATGCAAGTTAGAGTCCAAAACAAGGGCAAAAGTGTTTGGAAAAGTAGGTACGATGGAGACTTATCATAAAACATGTGACAAGGTATGCAAAAACACTCTAGCATCTATCAAGCGATTGGCGATGACTAGATCATCTATATATGAGTATATTGACTGAGGAGTCAAATGAGAACATTTGATCATAGGTCATACTCATCGTTTAAGCACAAGTGAGGTTACCACTTTTACATAAAGCATTGTTGTGTTCACACCATTAGAGTTGCTTTAGCTCAATTCTTAGAGAAAAGCTCCCCCTAGATGTGATATCCCCCTTAGAGGGATGAACTAACCTTTGGTTTTGTCGATGATGACTTCATGTAGGTGTTGAAGATGTGGATGCTCAATATTAATGTAGATCATTTGGAGCAATCCATTGGAGTGAGTTGCACTTTCAATACCTACACGGGTTAGTCTCATAAGGAACACACAAGTATATCCATAGACATAGAGTGAAACACACATATGATGATGTCCATGAAAGCAATAGGTTACCTTGTCCCTTGTCTTACCAACAAGAGGGTTTGTGACTCCTTGAACTAGTGCAAGATATGAAAGTAGATCGCACTTGTCCTTGCCAAAATGAATATGAGTGAAGTATGTTGGTGGAGTCACCCTCAATAACTCTCTAGTTCTTCTTCTTCTTTGGGACCCACATCAACTTGATGGGAATCCTTGGAGTTATAGTCGTAATTGATGAGGTATAACTTGATGTAGTCTTGAAACCCAACTTGACCATGGCCTTAGGGGCTGCTTCAAATGAATTAATCTCTTCTTGAAGCTTGTCCTTGCCTTTTAGCTTGTGGTCTTGTGGTGGAAGAACATCTTGAGCTTATGTTCCCTTGAAAGAAGTGGGGTCATACTTCTCTTGTTTAGGAACAAACTTCGTCTTAGGGTATTGATATTTTTCCCACTCAACTCCATTGGCATTGAAATTCCGTTCAAAACCAACACCTTGATTATTCCGGTGCCTTCCTTGCTTGCGTACAATTTCCTCAAATTGCTTACTTCCGGCAAGTCTATTGTAAACACCTTTCTCTATAATTCCCTTCAACAAGCTATTTTCTTGCTCAAGTGTAACTTGGCTAAGAGAATCATTAGTGGAATCAAGAGTACTACTAGAAGCAATAATATTGGATTTAGCATGATTATTGTTACTACCATAAGAAGAATCTTTCTTGCTCTTGTTGCTAGATTTTACTTGTGGCATATAAGTAGACAAGAGTAAACGCTTGGCAATGTAAGAAGAACTTTTCTTTCGAAGATCATCATTGATTGCTTTTAAGAACCCATGTTCTTGCTCTAAATTGAGCTTCCCGAAGCATAGCATCTCATCAGTATTTAAAAGTTCTCGATGATCCTCTAAAGTAGTTTCATCAGCTAACTTAAGAGTGTTTAGTTCTTTAGTTAGATGCTCAATCTCCTTCTTATCGTTGTCATTCATTTCATCTTGATTAGCATGATCAATAGCAATTTCATCATAGTTTTCATCACTAGTGTTGTCAACAAGTAAATCATCACCACCTAGCAAATCATCTTCATCACTATTGAAATCAACATACTAGGGTGTGATACCTTTGGGACTTTAGCCATGAAGCATCTTCCAATTCCCTCATTTGATGAGTCAAATATGTCGTAGGAGTTGGATGACACAAGTGCAAGACCGGCAACACCTTCGTCTTGAGCATATTCGAAGTCGGAGTGATAACTTCTCTTGGAGTAGTTGTCGGAGTCGGAACCGGATACCCATTCACCAACGTGAGCTTGATGTCTTCGTCTTGTATAGATCTTTGATGACTTGTCTTTCCTTTCATAATCCTTGCTTCTACGAGAGGGTATTCGTTCATAATGATCACCTCTACTCCTTCTCTCTCTTGGTGGTGATTCATCTCTTTTACTTCTCCTTTTTGGTGAATCTTCTCTTCTTTTGTAGGGAGTCGTACACTCGTTGGAGTATTGTCCAGGTCTTCTACAATTATAGCAATTGCGATCATGACTAGAAGATCTTTTGTCATTGTAGGACCTTGACTTGGAACTTCTCTCTTTGCTTCTACTCTTGTAGAACTTGTTGAAGTTCTTCACCATTAAGCTCAATTCCTCACTGAAGACTTATTTCTCACTTGACATTGTATCAGCATCACATGAAGCTTTATAAGCACCACTTGACTTGTTGTGGAGCTCTTCCTTATCCTTGAGTGACATCTCATGAGCAAAAATTCTACCAATGACTTTTGTTGGCTTGAGATCTTTGTAATTGGGCATCATTTGGATCAAGGTGCACACGGTATCATATTTTCCATCCAAGGCTCTTAGGATCTTCTTGATGATGAATTTGTTAGTCATCTCTTCGCTTCCTAAGCCGACAATCTCATTTGTGATGAGAGCAAGCCTAGAGTACCTCAGAAACTCCTTCACCATCCTTCATTTTGAACTTGTCAAGTTGACTTTGAAGCACATCCAATTTGGATTCCTTGACGGACTCGGTACCTTCGTGCATATCAACCAAAGTATACCAAATTTCCTTTGCATTCTCAAGGCGGCTAATTTTGTTGAATTCTTCGGGGCACAATCCATTGAAGAGAATATCGCAAGCTTGAGCATTGTATTGGAACATCTTCAATTCTTCCTCGGACGCTTCACGATCTGGTTCTCTTCCATCCTCGAAGTATTCACCTTGCAAGCCAATACCACAATAGCCCAAATAGTGGGGTTATGACCAAGAATATGCATTTTCATCTTATGCTTCCAACTAGCAAAATTAGTACCATCAAAGTAAGGACCTCTATGGTGCTAATTTCCCTCGCTAGACGCCATACTCTCCTAGGTTGTGAAACCAAAGCTATGGAAATAAAGGCAAATGGAGACCAATACTTTGATACCATGTGTAGGATCCGAAAGTAGGTCTAGAGGGGGGTGATTAGACTACTTGACCAAATAAAAATCTAGCCTTTTCCCAATTTAAGTGTTGGCAGATTTTAGCAACTAGTACAAGTCAAGCAATCAACCTACACATCTAATTCTAAGAGTGTAGCAGCGCAAAGTAAAACATTGCGTATGAAGGTAAAGGGAAGGGTTTGGAGAAGGCAAACACAATGTAGACACGGGGATTTTTGGCGTGGTTCCAATAGGTGGTGCTATCGTACGTCCACGTTGATGGAGACTTCAACCCACGAAGGGTAATGGCTGCGCGAGTCCACGGAGGGCTCCACCCACGAAGGGTCCACGAAGAAGCAACCTTGTCTATTAAAAGTGCTAGTTATCGACTAGAG
>NC_057800.1:411942298-411958638 GCF_018294505.1 Triticum aestivum
TTTTATGAAATTCTTCAAAACATGGAAGTTTTGAAGACAAACGATTGAAATGAACCTATTAACATGCAGCGGAAGGAAGACTACACAAGGCAAGCCATAGTCAAGTGTTCAATGAAGTGAAAGCACGAAGACTATTAGCAGCTAGGCAGTATGGATCAGGATGGAAGATAGTATGAAGCCAATCAGAACAAGTAGTCACAAAGTGAAGTCAAACAGATAATGCAAGCAGGCAATGACTTCACGAAGACAAACTGTAAGTAAAGAGAAGGAAGAGATAGAACCAGTTGCTTGGTGAAGAGAGGTATTTGTTGGACCAGTTCCAGTTGCTGTGACAACTGTACGCTGGTTTGGGAGGCTGAGATTCAACTCAGAAGACCGCGTCTTCACCTTATTCCCCTTGAGCTAAGGACACACAGTCCTCACCCAATTACTCTGGTAAGTCTTCAAGGTAGACTTCCAAACCTTCACACACTTCGTTCACTGGCGATCCACAATGACTCTTGGATGCTCAGAACGCGATGCCTAACCGGCTAGAGGATTCACAGTCCTCAAGTGTAACGAGTCTTCAGATCACGCAGACAGAAAGACTTCAGTGATGCCTAACACTCTTTGGCTTTGGGTGTTTAGGGATTTGTCCTCGCAAGGATTTCTCTTTCAAAGGCTTCGAGGTGGGTTGATCTCAGACGACAAAAGCCGTGCACTAACTCTGAGCAGCCACCAATTTATGGTGTAGGGGGTGGGCTATTTATAGCCACCAGGCAACCCGACCTGATTTGTGCGAATGACCCTAGGTCTCTAAGGAACTAACACGTGTTCCAATGGTCAGATTTCAAACACACGCGACAGCTTGACTTGGGCTACAAGTAAAGCTGACTCATCCAGCCCTGGATAAGATTTGCTCTCATTGTCTTCGCTCGAAGACTTAGGATTTGGTTGAGCATCACTTCAGTCACTCTGACTTTATTCACTTGGACCCCACTTAACAATATGGTGGTTCCTATGACTCAACAAAGAAGAAAATGAAACTAGGAAACAACTGTGTCTTCGCGCTCCAAAGACTTCATGTGATGTCTTCTCATGTCATAGTCTTCAATGTGAATATCTTCACATACCACCATTATCTTCAATGTCTTCACACATTTTTAGGGGTCATCTCCGGTAGGTAATCCGAATCAATGAGGGACTACTACACGTGTTATCCTGCAATTCTCACAAACACATTAGTCCCTCAACCAGATTTGTCGTCAATACTCCAAAACCAACTAGGGGTGGCACTAGATGCACTTACAATCTCCCCCTTTTTGGTGATTGATGACAAACTGGTTGAAGTTTTCAATGAGGATAAAAGTATGTGAAATTGTAAAGGATTAATGTATTGTCTTCATAAGTAGCAAAAGGGTCCCCCTGAAGATGTGCATATAAGTATTTTGCTTTCGAATACAAATGCACATGGCAGGTTGTACTTGTGGAGATCCTCTTCAACTTATGAATATAATTCATCATGCATGAAAAGATATAACAAAGATAATGACATGCATAATGATAAATGGACGTCTGCAAAATGACTCCGTGTGGAATTTATCATCGCACATGCGGAATTTATCATCGCATCACATAGTTGACAGAAAAGGTAGCAGACGACCATCAACTTTAAGTGTTACAACTCAAAAGAAGAAAATGTATCAAAAGCGAGAGTTGTAAGCACTTGGCAAAAGTATAGAAACCACCCTTATGGACCCGCTTGAAGACTATCAACCCATATGCTTCTCCCCCTTTTGTCAATGAGGACCAAAAAGGTTTGAAGACATAGAGCTTTCTACTCGTTCCCATGAGGAGTAGGCGAATCAGCAGGGTCGTTGTTGAGGTTTGGTGGTGCAGAAGAACTTGGTGCAGTGTCGATACACGCCGAGGTTGGAGGTGGTGAACTGGCATCATCTTGGTCATCAATGACTCTGGCATTAACAGTTGCAGCCGAGGAGGAATAGTCAGAGTCTTCGAGTGAGGGAGTCCGACGCAAGTGAGCGTCCCTGGGAGGAGTGGAATCAAACTTGAATCTCTCAGTGAAGCCATCCTGTTGAATATCATCTTCAGAGCTCAGCAAAGTCAGACTCTTCCACGACCGGCGACAGGTTTCATGAGTGACAAATGCATTCTTGGTGGCAAGGTTGTGAATGCGATTAACATCCACCAAGAGGCTCTGCATCTGATGCTTGAGCCAGTCATGATGATTATCCTGTTTTTGATGCAGGGCGACGAGAAGTTCTCGGTCATTGAGAACACGAGATCGTTTCCGAGGCCTTTGGGCAATTGTGCTTTGAGTGGCTTCAGTATGGGCACGAGGTGCACGTGTATTTCCAGCCAAAGGATGAACACAAGATGCAGCAAGAACTCCTTCAATGAGTTGAGTGAAACTTTGACGATCGACATTGTGAAGATAAATTGGCTCCTTGGCATGCTCTGGGTATATGGCTTTGATAGACAGATCAACCTCTGGCAAGAATATCAGATGATTGCGCGCAGAAGGCTGATAGTTGATAGCAGAGTGAAGCTTGATGAGGCGCATTACCCATGGAGCATAGAACTTCAGGCCAAATATATCGGTGCCAGATGTAGCCAATTGCCTGATGAAGAAGTATTGAGCATTAAAGATGATGCCATTGAAGATATAGAAAACCAATGTCTTCATTGCTCCTTCAAGCTTCGCTACAGGAGAATGTCCTTTGACAGGCCACAGAGTTCGCCTGATAATATGATAAATAGTGCGGGGCAGATACTCTAGGTCTTCAACAAAGAACTCCTTAGGATAGTCAGCGTCTTGGGGCAGTGGCTTCATCATGCTCAGCATTTGGCTCATGTTTGGCTCTGGCTTCTGGAAGATGCTCTCCAAAGCATTTTGGTGCAGCTGACAACCTGGTTCATAGTGTTCACCAAGAGTGGGCAGGGCAGTAAGCTCAATGATGTCTTGGGCTTTGGCTTCATGGTGTACATCGCTTGTCATCCTCAAGGACCCAAGTCTTCGGATCCCTGTAGTAGCCGCGAATGTGGAGAGTTGCATAGAATTGCAGCAAAAGCTCTTCATTCCAGTGCTCTTTATCGGTCACAAACTGTAGAAGGCCAACATCTCTGAAGCAGTCAAGGGCTTCTTCTAGGCAGGGCAGGCCAACCATGGCTTCATAGTCTAGACGCATATGAGGAAAAATGCGCCCCTGATTGTATAGTATGCAGGAGTAGTAACTACACTGCTGATAACTCCGGAACCTATCAGATGATATTCTTGGCTTGGAATATGGGTTCTTGGCGCTATCAAAGAAGGTGTTGTGTGCTATGAAGCCATTCACATTAAACGATCCTGGTGAAGTTGCAGTACCTGGAAACCTTGGCAGCCTTGGCTTTGGCTTCTGGACCTGAGGCCGGCGCTCCACATGATAGTCAAACTGTGGTCCGGGAGTGGGCGGAGGAACCAGAATGGGCCAGCGGATGGTGGTAAGTTGACCTTGATAGAATGCTTGCTCAATGGTGTGAGGCCTTGGAGGTGGTACAGGAGCAGAGGCATTGACATGGGCTTCGAGCTGCACAATGGCTTCAGGTGCAATATTGGCTTTAGGAGTCTCATTCATTTCTGGCGCCACACTAACTTCAGGCGCCACATTTGCTTCAGTCATGACAACGTCATTGGCTTCAGTGTTGTGGTTTGTGGCCGCTTCATTATTTTCAACCTCCACTTGAGTAGCTGAAGGGTTTGGCACAGACTCGTTCTCCTCGAGAATAGTTTCTTGGTTGGTAGGGGGTGTGGCAACTCACTCTTCTGCTTGACGGGGTTCTGGTGGTTCTTGTTGATCATCGGCTGATGCAGCCGGAATATCTTCAGCAGCTTTTGCTTCGGACTCAGAGACAGTCATAGTTGGAGTGGCGTCAGGGAACACTTGTCGTGCCACTGAGTTATGTTGCTCTTCTCCTTCTGGAACGCTCGATAGACTGGCTTGTGGCCTTGGTCCTTTGCGAAGCCTGTGGAGTGCGGGCGACGCCTTTGGAGAGGGAGTTGTCTGGGCCACAAAGTCTTCATCATCAAGCACCGGAGTGGTGACTTGAGTTGGGGGAGTATGTGGTGATTCTTCTTGATGGGGGATACTTGAGGGTGATCAGCCCATGAATCATCCTGAGCAATTGGCGTTAAGGGATGACCAATGCTGACGAGTTCGTTGTTCATGAGAACAGGCGATGATACCATGTTGTGCTTGATATGAGGAAGGACTTCATCATCTTCTGCATTGTCTTGGGGACGAATGTCTTCAGCTGCGGTGGGGTCGACAGCTGGAATGTCTTCAGCTTCAGGAGCCTCTGTGGAAGCAGTCTCATGAACTATTAACTGATGCTCTCGGTGTTCGGATGCAGGACGAGCAACTGAGATTGGCTCGACGACAAGGGGCTCTATGGGAGCATCCCGATCTTTCTTCTTTGTCTTCCTCTTCTTGGTCGGTGGAGCATCGTCAGTGGTGTTCTTGGTCCTGCACTTTCGGGCTTCGGCTTCAGCTGCCCTTGTTTTCTTGAGTTCTGAAGCAGCTGTGGGGACCTTAGGCTTCGAGCCTGTCATACTGGCAGGGAAGACAATGCGAGGTTCTTCCTGCCTTGATGCTTCAGCTTGGGCCACAGTAGGCTTCTTCTTCTTCTTGTCAGCCATTCTGGGATCGATGCTAGGGCGCCCCAGAGCCTTGCGCTTTTCTGCTTCATTGTGAGCTTGAACACTTTTCTCAGCAAAGTACTTCATTATCTCTCTTGAACCTTTTACTTCCTGGCGTTTCTGGTGGAACTGCTCCTTGAGCTCATGCAACGTCTGCTTGAAGCTTTGAACATCGTCCACACCGAGGTTTTCCATGTTCTTCTTGAACTGAGCTTTCTCATAATCAATCTTGTTCTTCAGTTCAACAATCTTCTGAGCCAGAGCCAGCTCAGTAGCAATGGCACTGTGGAAAGAGACACTGATGCCAATTGGAAGCTCAAGGTCATCGAGGTTGATGCTGGGGTTTTCAAACCACTCATCAATGAAGTTGTTCAAGATGTCCACATCAAAAAGTGGTAGATCATTGAAGATCTCCACCTCTTCCTTGCTCTTTATCATCAGGTCAAGAGCGTCATCACCAAGATCGTCTTCACTTGACAGATCAATGGCTTCATCTTCGTTCCTCAGAACAGCAACTGGGGTCAGTGCTTGACTGGAAATCTGGATGGGCTTCTTCTTCTTCTTCTTCTCAGTCTTGGAGATGCGGGAGAGATCTTCAGACTGCACACTGGCTTCAGGAGGTGCAGTGGCTAGAGGCTTTGCACGCGAAGTTTTTGGTGCAGTGGAGGTCTTTGAAGCCTTTGGTTTCTTCTGCTTCTGAGGCTTGGGAGGAGCAGGCGCTTCATCAGAATCAGCGTCGTCTGCTGAGTGCTCCACGACGGCCCCTTGAACCATGATGTGAGTGATGAGACCCTCGAAGTTGTAGAAGGGCCCAACAATATTGGGTTCAGCATCGCGTGTGCCATCAGCCCGAGGAGCAGATGGACCCGGGTTGAAGTCTAGACCAAGGTCCTTCTTGTTCTTCTTTGCAGACTCTTTGGCAAACTGGAAGTTGCGGTTGAAGAGATTGTCTTCACGACACCACAGCAGACTAGATGGGTCGGCCTTAGCAGGCTGAGGTCCATGGACCATGCAAGGGTAGAAGCCTTAAGCAATGGCTTCAGACTTGGACTTGGGTTGCAGATCTTTGTATACAATATCTCCCTAGGGGCCCTTGATGGCATTCTTTTCAGCATATTCGTCAGTGACAAATTTGTACTTGAACCATTCCTCTACCCAATGTCTTCGAATCCATTGGATTCGGTTCTTGCGTTCCTCATAGGTCTCTTCAGGATCTGACTTGTATAGTTCATGGAGATCTGGTGGCAGGTCCTTTGCTATGTTGCCACGGCGCTACTGCCGCCCTTCCTGACTGATTTCTCTGTCGCCATGAAGTTCAGACTGAATGGCTTCAGAACTTGCAAAGGCTTTCGTCTGCTGGTCAGACAGGAACTGGCTTCGGGAGAATTGATGTGACGCTGTAAGAACTCTGCAAATGAATGCAGACTATGAGAACCAAGGGATTCGCCCACGGACATGTACCTGTGACAGCAGTAGAGATGCGAGGGAAGGGGAAGAGGTCATATGCATTCTCAGAAGATTTTGAAGATAAATCAGTTTGAAGACATGACCTCATAGCGTGAAGACATTCACTTATATGATAAGAGTTGGTTCCAGATTTGTACGAATCCAAGAATTGGTACAAGTGAGGAATCTAACTACGTGTGAAGCATAAGTGAATATACTAGGCATATTATGAGATGCAGAACAGGATAGATCCAAATTAGTGGAGGCAGAAACTACTTTTGGTGAGGAAGGATGAATCTATCGGATCAAAAAGGAGGTAAAAAGTAAGTTTTAATTTACCACAGATGAACTGCTAGACGGAGTAGAAGATGAGGCCGAGTAGTTTGATCTTCCGTGCCCTAACTTGGCAACGGAGGACACCTACGACGGCGGCGGAGAAGACGATGTCCGCGACCGGCGTGAGTACGACATCAGTGAGGTCACGGAAGCTAAGCGCTTCATCGCCGGCGTCGTCGAGAGCTAGCGGTGGCGCTAGGGTTTGCGGAGAGGTGGAAGAAAAGATAATGACTGGGGTGTGGTGTGTATTTATAAGGACAGTGATGGTACAACGTTATTATGTAGGTACCCCTGGCGGTTCACATCTGAGGGACACATGGCAAACATGCAACACATTGGAAGTTGTTCCATGTTCCCACGCACGCCTGGATTGTCGGGTGGCCGTTCCCGCTTCTCCGGGTTTCAGGCAATACGGATTGAGCATTTAAAACAAATTTAATGTTTGTCTCTGTGTCTTCTGCTGGCAAGGATGCAGAGAAGACATTCAACGGTTTCAATAGAATGCATATGATTTGGATAGATAGATTTGAGAAGGAAGCATAGAGAGGTTAGGGTCCGATCACATTCACTTAGTTCAAAAGATTCAAACGAGAAGACATAGGTATAAGTGAATGCCGTAGAGGACAGAACACTAATATATGTATATATCAATACGATACCAAATCAACATTGTGAAGATAAACACGAAGATGAATCAATGTTGAAGACAAACCAAATGCGAAGACTATGCAAATGAGACGTCAAATGAAAAACACTTTAAACAAGAGATTGGTGGTGGCGTTACCTACCGTAGAGGAAGTATGAGACCCAGACACGGCGCACAATTATCGTGGCACTCCAAAGTCAATTTCTGCATTAATGTATTCACACTTAGAGTGTATGTCTTCATTGTTTGAAGATATACGTTACTTCGTGTGTTGCACATCTAAGTCATCACATGCATAAGCGTTAGGATGTGTGTCCAATTACAGAACATTCGAGGATTCTAAGATATTTAGCTCACACCGCAACTTGCAAAACCTTTTCTCATCCAAGGGCTTTGTGAAGATATCTGCCAATTGCTCTTTAGTGTTGATGTGAATGATATCAATATCTTCCTTCATGACATGATCTCTGAGAAAGTGATGACGGATCTGAATGTGCTTTGTCTTCGAATGCTGAACTGGGTTGTTGGCAATCTTGATGGCGCTTTCATTGTCGCAGTAGAGTGCCACATGCTTCAGATGGATGTCGTAGTCCTCAAGGGATTGCTTCATCCATATAAGCTGAGCACAGCAAGATCCAGTAGCAATGTATTCAGATTTAGCAGTGGAGAGAGATACACAGTTCTACTTCTTTGAAGACCAACAGACAAGAGATCGTCTAAGAAAGTGACATGTGCCTGATGTAGACTTGTGATCAACCTTGTCACCAGCATAATCAACATCTGAGAATCCAACTAGATCAAACTCTGAGCCCTTTGGATACCATAATCCTAGTGTTGGGGTGTGATTTCTACTACACAAACTTCTTCTTGTAGACGTGGTTGGGCCTCCAAGTGCAGAGGTTTGTAGGACAGTAGCAAATTTCCCTCAAGTGGATGACCTAAGGTTTATCAATCCATAGGAGGCGTAGGATGAAGATGGTGTCTCTCAAGCAACCCCGCAACCAAATAACAAAGAGTCTCTTGTGTCCCCAACACACCCAATACAATGGTAAATTGTATAGGTGCACTAGTTCTGCGAAGAGATGGTGATACAAGTGGTATATGGATAGTAGATAAAGGATTTTATAATCTGAAAATATGAAAACAGCAAGGTAACTAATGATAAAAGTGAGCACAAACGGTATTGCAATGCTAGGAAACAAGGCCTAGGGTTCATACTTTCACTAGTGCAAGTTCTCTCAACAATAATAACATAATTGGATCACATAACTATCCCTCAACATGCAACAAAGAGGCACTCCAAAGTCACTAATAGCAGAGAACAAATGAAGAGATTATGGTAGGGTACGAAACCACCTCAAAGTTATTCTTTCCAATCAATCCGTTGGGCTATTCCTATAGGTGTCACAAACAGCCCTAGAGTTCGTACTAGAATAACACCTTAAGACACAAATCAACCAAAACCCTAATGTCACCTAGATACTCCAATGTCACCTCAAGTATCCGTGGGTATGATTATACGATATGCATCACACAATCTCAAATTCATCTATTCAACCAACACATAGAACCTCAAAGAGTGCCCCAAAGCTTCTACCGGAGAATCACGACGAAAACGTGTGCCAACCCCTATGCATAGGTTCATAGGCGGAACCCGCAAGTTGATCACCAAAACATACATCAAGTGAATCACGTGATATCCCATTGTCACCATAGATACGCACGGCAAGACATACATCAAGTGTTCTCAAATCTTTAAAGACTCAATCCGATAAGATAACTTCAAAGGGGAAACTCAATCCATTACAAGAGAGTAGAGGGGGGAAAGAAACATCATAAGATCCAACTATAATAGCAAAGCTGGTGATACATCAAGATCGTACCACCTCAAGAACACGAGAGAGAGATCAAACACATAGCTACGAGTACGTACCCTCAGCCCCGAGGGAGAACTAGTCCCTCCTCATCATGGAGAGCACCGGGATGATGAAGATGGCCACCGGAGAGGGATTCCCCCTCCGACAGGGTGCCGAAACGGTCTAGATTGGTTTTCTGTGGCTACGGAGGCTTCTGGCAGTGGAACTCCCGATCTATTGTGCTCCCCGATCATTTTAGGGTATATGGAGATATATAGGCGGAAGAAGTACGTTAGGGGGCCACGAGGGGCCCATGAGGGTGGAGGACGCGCCCAGGGGGGTGGGTGCACCCCCCTACCTCGTGGCCTCCTCGAAGCTTCCTTGACGTGGACTCCAAGTCTCCCGGGTTTCTTTCCTTCCAAAAATAAGTTCCGTCAAGTTTTAGGTCAATTGGACTCCATTTGATTTTCCTTTTCTGCGATACTCTAAAACAAGGAAAAAACAGAAACTGGCACTGGGCTCTGGGTTAATAGGTTAGTCCCCAAAATAATATAAAAGTGTATAATAAAGCCCATAAACATCGAAAACACATAATATAATAGCATGGGACAATCAAAAATTATAGATACGTTGGAGACGTATCAGCATCCCCAAGCTTAATTCCTGCTCGTCCTCGAGTAGGTAAATGATAAAAACATAATTTTTGATGCGGAGTGCTACTTGGCATAATTTCAATGTCATTCTTCTTAACTGTGGCATGAATATTCAGATTCAAAAGATTCAAGATAAAAGTTCATATTGATATAGAAACAATAATACTTCAAGCATACTAACTAAGCAATCATGTCTTCTCAAAATAACATGGCCAAAGAAAGTTCATCCCTACAAAATCATATAGTTTAGTCATGCTCCATTTTCGTCACACAAGAATGCTCTCATCATGCACAACCCCGATGACAAGCCAAGCAATTGTTTCATACTTTAGTAATCTCAAACCTATAAACTTTCACGCAATATATGAGCGCGACCCATGGACATAGCACTATGGGTGGAATAGAATATGATGATGTGGGTTTTATGGAGAAGACAAAAAAATGAGAAAGTCTCACATCAACGAGGCTAATCAATGGGCTATGGAGATGCCCATCGATTGATGTTAATGCAAGGAGTAGGGATTGCAATGCAACGGATGCACTAGAGCTATAAATGTATGAAAGCTCAACAAAAGAAACTAAGTGGGTGTGCATCCAACTTGCTTGCTCACGAAGACCTAGGGCACTTGAGGAGGCCCATTGTTGGAATATACAAGCCAAGTTCTATAATGAAAAATTCCCACTAGTATATGAAAGTGACAAGACAAGAGACTCTCTATCATAAAGATCATGGTGCTACTTTGAAGCACAAGTGTGGAAAAAGGATAGTAGCATTGTCCCTTTTATTTTATTTTTTATTAATTTTTTATTTGGCCTTTCCTTTTTTTGGCCTTCCTCTTTTTTATTTTTATTTGGCCTCCCCTTTTTTTGGCCTTATTTCTTTTTTCTTTTTTTGGGGGACAATGTCGTGGTTCTAAGTCTGACAGTAGAATGGCGGGTAGGAATGTAGAGGCAAGATCCTAACTATGGAGGAGTTGTACACGCGAGTTTTACGAGTTCAGGCCCTTCTCGGAGGAAGTAACAGCCCTACGTCTCAGAGCCCGGAGGTGGTCGACTGGATTATATGCGTGTGTGTTATAGAGAGTGCGAACCCCTGTCCCTGAGGAGGGGGTGGCTTATATAGAGTTCGCCAGACCCCTCCCGCTCTCAGTTACAAAGGGTTTAAGGTACATAAAGATGGGGACGTTACTGGTAACGCCTGCAATAAAGATACATAATGACCATTAAAACTATGACTTAATTCCCGAACGTTGCAGAGTGGAGTGGCTCTAGATCTTCTGGTAGTTGAGTGATTGTCCATACGGTCGAGTGTCTTCAAGACTGTCGAGTGAAACATAGCTTCATGGTCGAGTGGATGATGTTTCCTCTTCGAATGCTTCTGGTTCTTTTAGAGATGTCCTTGGGGAGGATATCTTGGACAGATCCATGACCCTACCCTAGGTACCTAGCTTCATCATTAGCCCCCGAATGGATCAGGGTTTGAGTGAGGAAGGAGTTGAGAACACTTCTGACTCATTTTTCATGCTATGAGTATATCCTGTTCTGGATCAATGAACTGAGGTGACGACACCAACTTCTTTTTCAGTCGGCTTGATCCATTCTTAGTTTTTGTCTAGTGAACTTTTACTGAAGAGTTCCGAGTGATGATGCGGAGGATGTCTTTCGTCTGTCAAGTTGTTCTGCTGTCCGCGGATTTCGCGGGATTCGAATTTTGGGAAGCACGCCAGACGGGGGAGGCCGCGGTAATCGGGATGGATTAGGCAGGTCGCCTCGATCCTCGCGCCACCTTTTTTGCCACGTATCACGCGCGCGATTGTTGCGGGATTTGATAAGATCATCCGGGCCTACAAGTCAGTCACTCGGAAGTGTCCTTATAAAAGGCACCAGACCGGGCTTTTGAATAGTGCGCCCTCATTCTCCTTCTTCTTCCTCAGATTTCTCCGCTGCGCCTGCTTCCGCTCTCGGCGTCGTAGCCCCGCTCGGACTCGATTCGCTGCCATGGGGAAGGAGAATATGGTGGTGTTGGAGCATGCAAATAAGGCGACAACGAAGGCAAAAGGAAAGAGGACCAGCCAAGGTGGATCCTCGTCAAGGTCCGGCCTGTCGCCGGGCTGGATCCAGGGCGACTGGATCCGTTCGACGATCAGCCAAGACGACATCGATGATCTGGTTGAGGGGGACTGATCCCCCATGAATCGGCGTGGCTCCTGGGGAACGAGACCGAGCCACGGCCGCAGGAGGGTGGGTGTGTTCTTCTCGCCACTCATGTAGACCACGGGTTTTCTTTGCCTCCCCACCCTTTCTTTCATGGTTTTTTGAACTTCTTCGGGGCTCAACTCCACCACTTTACTCCAAACACCATCGTGTACCTTGCTACCTTCATGTCAATGTGCGAGAGTTTCTTGGGTTGCCGATCGCACTGGGGTCTCTTCAAGCACATATTCACATGTCGCTCCCAGACGGTCAAGAAGGCAACCCGAGTGACGAGAGGACGCACGTGATACAGATGTGCGGGGGGCTTGGAATTCAAATGAGGAACAAGAGCACCTTCCCAGCTATGATCCTTCCCGACTCGGTCCGGGGCTGGCAGTCGACCTGGTTTTACTGCAAGGATCAGCCGACCTCGGGTCAGTCGACTGGACTTCCCCCTTTTCCCTGGCTCGAGTGGAGAAGCCCTCCTCCTTGAGGGTGATCCCGGAAGAGAAGGCACAGGTGAAGGTGTTGGTCGAGCGGGTCTTCCAACTTGTCCACGACGGAGTGACTGGTATGGACCTGCTGGAGGTCTTTCTCAGTCGACGCATCCAACCACTCCAAGCCCGTGACCATCCGATGTGGATGTACTCGGGACTCGAGGACTCCACTCGGATCCACCCGGAGGACGTTAGCGAAGACACGGTGGAGAAGTGGCTGAGAGGAATCACCAGCAACAAAGATAATCCCCGGGGGTCTAGGAGGGTGATTCCATTCGACCATTTGCGCCAGCCGGAACATGTATGATTCTGCATTGTCAAGTATCTTCTTGATTCACTATGCAACATCTTATTGATGGTCAATTGTATTTATTTTGTTCATTGTCTTTTCAGGCTCTTATGGATATGTACTCGATGCCCAATGGAGTGCAAGAGCAAAATGTCGAGGAAGGGGCGAGCGGGGGAGAGAGTGGCGAGTGGCACTCAGATGCAGAGGAGGACAAGGAGAGCGACGAATCGAGTGACAAAGAAGAGGTTGACTCGCCTCCTCGCAGACAGAGGAGGTCCAAGCACACTCATGACCCGGCGAGCACCCCTGACCTGGCTGCCACACCGACTGGGCAATCTTCGAAGCGCCCTCGGACGTCTTCTCCGGTGCCGACTGAGAAGGTATCGAAACAGCTCAAGACTGCCCTGTATCGTGCGCCGAAAGCATTGAAGGCCACATCTTCCAAACCACGGAAGGCTTTGCCCAGAATCAAAGTGACCATCCCCACCATCTCCGGGTAATCATATGACCTGATCCTTTGGTCGACTCGAGCAACAGAACATAACCAACTGAATGTTGATATTTGCAGTGCTGCTACATCTGGAACTTCTTCCTACCAATAGCGAGACGAGGAAATGGAAGACGCAGTTACCTCCAACCCAGGTAAAACTCTCATGATCTTGTTCTTGATATTTGGTCGATTAAACTCTGGCGATTCACTTGGGGTCGACTGATTTATTTGCAGCCCCACCCAACGTCATCGAGCTTCCGGATGATGATGAAGATGTGGCCCCTAGGCCCAAAAAGAACAAAAAGGTAGCAGCTGGCAAGACGTCTCTGCAGGGACCGATGACAACACCAACCATCCGGCAATTTGAAGACGCAGGTGGGGCCTTTGTAACTTTTGTTGTCCCATTGTCGAGTGAGCGCCCCGCACCGTCAATTGTACCGGTGTTTCCTTTAGTCGTCCAACCTCATGCTTCGGAGCTCCAAGCTACCGCACCTGGGTCGTCTACCCCTTCTTCACCAACTACCATGTTCCGGAAAACCAGTCGGACGCGGCTGCAAAGGCCATCCGTCAGGCTAACGTGATGATAGAGCGGATGAAGACGGTGCATGAGAACAGCCAGGCTGCTTACGATGCCAGCGCGGCTCTTCGGGCCAATGTCCAGGTAAGTAGGCTTTCGACCGACCTTGTTCTATTAGGGTATGCTACCTGAAATATTTTCTTTCATACAATCTCTTATTGTTTGCGTCGAACCTGTACACCCACTGGGTGTTTTGTTGTCTTTAGCATTTTCACTCTTCCACTCGGCCTGGGCAAGTGGGATCTGAACCGGTGGGGGCACGCTAAGTGCACCCACTGGATGTAGTCCCCGAGACCGCGGTCGACTGCGGGCAATCGACTGGGGTCTGAGTACTTTTCCCTTCCCTTTCTTCCACTCGACCCGGGCGGACCGGCCGAGTGGGATCTGAACCAGTGGGGGCACGCCAAGTGCACCCACTGGGTGTAGTCCCCGAGACCGCGGTCGACTGCTGGCAGTCGATCGGGGTCTGAATAGTTCTTCTCTCTTTCTTCTCTTTTTTTTTAAACTCGACCTGGGCGGACCGGTCGAGCGGGGTCTGAATCAGTGGGGGCACGCCAAGTGCACCTGCTGGGTGTAGTCCCCGAGACCGCAGTCAACTGCGAGCAATCGACTGGGGTTTGAGTAAACTTTTAAGTTTTATTCACTAGGAAATAAATAATCTTTGATCTTGTCGATTGACACATCTTTTACCTTCTGCAGAAATCTTGTACTCTCATTTCTAAGTTTGCCGAATTTGAGGAGAAGCAGAGGCAACTGAACCTCGATTTGGAGCTGGCCCAACAAAAGTTGAAGAAAGCTCAAGATGAAGCCGCTGGTATGGAAGGTAACTGCCTGTCGACTGTTCACATCGATCGTCTTTTAAGATATTTCTTCGATCTCTTGTTTGATCTGGTTGCTTCTTTTGCAGAGAAAATGAGGTTGGCTCTGGAGAAGAAGGACTTGGACCTTGCAGCTGCGGAGAAGGAAGCTCAAGATAAGACTGCTCTTGCAGACCAGAAGCTGGCTTCGGTCAGAGTGTTGGAAGGAGAGGTGAACAAGCTGAAGTCCTCTCTCAATGAGTCCAACCGAGAGGTAACTCGTCTGAAGAAGGATAAGATTGCTCTGAATGAGAAGCTGGAGTCCGCGGTCCGTAAGAGAAATGACACTGAAGCCTATCTAAGAACTCTTGCCAAGAAGCTCTATCTTATGCTAGAAGGTACTCCTTTTAATCCGACTGCTTTACTGCTTGCAATTTAATCCTGTCCAGTTGACTCACTAACTCTTTGACTATAGAATTCTGCCAAAACTTTGACGAGGAAACTAGACGGATCGAGATGGGTTTAGACCCTATTGTTTCTCCGGTCGATGATGAGGCTGCCATGAATGTGCTTCGACTGGAATCTCGTGTCGTCAGCGTCACAAGTTACCTCGCTCGTATGAAGGTGGAGGTTTCACGGATCGACTCATCACTCTGGCCAAGGGCGACGGTTCAAAATGACCTCGAATCTCTAATGACTCGGCTCAACAAGATTCTTGGTCGAGTGCTAGAGTGGAAGAAGTCCTCTGCCCGGTGTGGTGCCTACGTGGCGTTGTCCTTGGTAAGGGTCCACTACAAGGAAGCTCGAGAAGGCAAGCTGGCGGCGATCCAGGTCGCCAACACCAAAAGGCACGACTTCCAGTCCTTTATGGAGACTTTCATCGCTGCTGCCACTCGGATCGCAGATGGAATCGACTTGGACGAATTCGTCGAACCCGCCAGCCCTCCTCCCGCCGAGTGAACAAACTATGAGATTCAAACCTATCTTAAATTTGCCTCGGAATGCCGAGTGGTTGCTGTAACCATTAAACTCCTTCGGGCTTGATGCTCGAATACTTTTGATTTGTCGGTTGGAACTTTAGGATTTATTCGAACTGCTTTTGAGTATTCTTGCGATTGCTTTTGGAATCTGCTCTTTATTTGGAACGACCTTCGTGTTTGAGATGCAGCTTTGAAATGGAGACTTCAATCGAACCGCGCCTTGTCGTCCTTGCGGACAAGGATGGAGCGCACTTGTATTTGTGGCGTAGCTCAAAGGAGAAGGTTGCAGTCGACCTGCGCCCCGTCGTCCTTGCGGACAAGGACGGAGCGCATGTTGTATTTGTGGCGTAAATCGGAGAAGAAGGTTGTAGTCGACCTGCGCCTCGCCGTCCTTGCGGACCAGGATGGAGCGTACGTTGTATTTGTGGCATAGCTCGGAGAAGAAGGCTGCGGTCGATCTACACCTCGTCGCCCTTGCGAGTAGGGATGGAGCATACGTTGTATTTGTGGCGCAGCTCCAAAGGAGAAGGCTGTAGTCGACCTGCACCTTGTCGTCCTTGCAGATGGGGATGGAGCATACATTGTATTTGTGGTGCAGCTCCAAAGGAGAAGGTTGTAGTCGACCTTCACCTCGTCGTCCTTGCAGATGAGGGCAGATTTTAAACCTTAGGCGAGTACTGGACTCCAGCTAAGCCTCCGAGTGGGAGGATTGCTCACCACTCGGTAGAATTTACAAACTTAGGCGAGCACTGGACTGCAGCTAAGCCACCGAGTGGGAGGGTTGCTCACCACTCGGTAGGATTTTACAAACTTAGGCGAGTACTGGACTGCAGCTAAGCCCCCGAGTGGGAGGATTGCTCACCACTCTTTAGGATTTTTTAAACTTAGGCGAGTACTGGACT
>NC_057800.1:411958945-412011278 GCF_018294505.1 Triticum aestivum
GCTCACCACTCGGTAGGATTTTTTAAACTTAGGTGAGTACTAGACTGCAGCTGAGCCTCTGAGTGGGAGGATTGCTCACCACTCGATAGGATTTTACAAACTTAGGCGAGTACTGGACTGCAGCAAAGCCCCCGAGTAGGAGGATTGCTCACCGCTCGGTAGGATTTTACAAACTTAGGCGAGTACTAGACTGCAGCTAAGCCCCTGAGTCGGAGGATTGCTCACCACTCAGTAGGATTTTTTAAACTTAGGTGAGTACTGGACTGCAGCTAAGCCCCCGAGTGGGAGACTGGCTCACCACTCGGTAGGATTTTTTAAACTTAGGCGAGTACTGGACTGCAGCTAAGCCCCCGAGTGGGAGACTGGCTCACTGAAAGTGCAACTATCCGTAGGTGGTTTTGGTAATTCATAACAACATATAGCTCATTGAGCTAATGCTATTCCAAGATGATTATTTCAAGAAAGCTCAATGATTGGCATGGCATGGATGTGAAAGTGGAACCCTCAAAATGCTAAGGACAAAGGATTGGCTCAAGCTCAAAAGCTCAAGACTCTTCATTTTATATTTTAGTGATCCAAGATCACATTGAGTCTTTAGGAAAAGCCAATACTACAAGGAGGGATGAGGTGTTGCTTAATGAGCTTCTTGCTTCATGTGCTTAGTGATATGCTCCAAAACCCTCAACTACTTTCCCATATCCACATATGACCTAAACCCTAAGCCAAACTCGGTCCTACCGATTCTTCCTATCCGGCGCCACCGAGTTTCACTTGTCATAAGCCACTGCCAAACCCTAGCAATTCGGTTCTACCGATAGGGATCTCGGTCTCACCGAGATGGGATTGCAAACTCTCTGTTTCCCTTTCGTAACTTTTGGTCTCACCGAAAGAGCGAATCGGTCCCACCGAGATTGCAATGTAAATTCAGTGTTTCCCCTTTGTAACTTTTCGGTCTCACCGAAAGAGCAAATCGGTCCCACCGAGTTTGCGTGACCAACTCTCTGGTTAGCTAATTGCCAAATTCAGTCTCACCGAGTTTGTGTAATCGGTCTCACCGAGATTACGTTATGCCCAAACCCTAACCATATCGGTCCTACCGAGTTGCATGTCAGTCCCACCGAAAATCTCTAACGGTCACTAGGTTTACATTTTCGGTCCGACCGAGTTTGTTGATTCGGTCCCACCGAGATTGGAAAACTGTGTGTAACGGTTGGATTTTGTGTGGAGGCTATATATACTCCTCCACCTCCTCTTCATTCGAAGAGAGAGCCATCAGAACACATACACCATTCCAACTCATATGTTCTGAGAGAGAACCACCTACTCATGTGTTGAGACCAAGATATTCCATTCCTACCATATGAATCTTGATCTCTAGCCTCTCCAAGTTGTTTTCCACTCAAATCTTCTTTCCACAAAATCCAAATCCTATGAGAGAGAGTTGAGTGTTGGGGAGACTATCATTTGAAGCACAAGAGCAAGGAGTTCATTATCTACACACCATTTGTTACTTCTTGGAGAGTGGTGTCTCCTAGATTGGCTAGGTGTCACTTGGGAGCCTCCGACAAGATTGTGGAGTTGAACCAAGGAGTTTGTAAGGGCAAGGAGATCGCCTACTTCATGAAGATCTACCGCTAGTGAGGCAAGTCCTGTGTGGGCGATGGCCATGGTGGGATAGACAAGGTTGCTTCTTCGTGGACCCTTTGTGGGTGGTTGCTTCTTTGTGGACCCTTCGTGGGTGGAGCCCTGTGTGGACTCGCGCAACCGTTACCCTTTGTGGGTGGAGCCCTGTGTGGACTCTCGCAACCGTTACCCTTTGTGGGTTGAAGTCTCCATCAACATGGATGTAGGATAGCACCACCTATCCGAACCACGGGAAAAACATCCGTGTCTCCAATTGCGTTTGAATTCTCCAAACCCTTCCCTTTACATTCTTGCAAGTTGCATGCTTTACTTTCCGCTGCCAATATACTCTTTGCATGCTTGCTTGAATTGTGTGATGATTGCTTGACTTGTCCTAAAATAGCTAAAATCTGCCAAGAACTAAAATTGGGAAAAGGTTAAGTTTTTATTTGGTCAAGTAGTCTAATCACCCCCCTCTAGACATACTTTCGATCCTACAAGTGGTATCAGAGCTTTGGTCTCCATTTGCTTTGATCTCCATAGCTTTTGGTGGTCATAGCCTTGGTTTCACAACCTAGGAGAGTATGGCATCTAGCGAGGGAAATTATCACCGTAGATGTCCCTACTTTGATGGTACTAATTTTGCTAGTTGGAAGCATAAAATGAAAATGCATATTCTTGGACATAACCCCGCCATTTGGGCTATTGTGTGTGTTGGTTTGCAAGGTGACTTCTTTGATGGGAGAGAACCAAACCGTGAAGCTACCGCGGATGAGTTGAAGATGTTGCAATACAATGCTCAAGCTTGTGATATTCTCTTCAACGGATTGTGCCCCGAAGAATTCAACAAAATCAGCCGTCTTGAGAATGCGAAGGAAATTTGGGACGCTTTTATTGATATGCACGAAGGTACCGACTCCGTCAAGGAATCCAAGTTGGATGTGCTTCAAAGCCAACTTGACAAGTTCAAGATGAAGGATGGTGAAGGTATCGCTGAAATGTACTCTAGGCTTGCTCTCATCACAAATGAGATTGCCGGCTTAGGAAGTGAAGAGATGACCGATAGATTCATCATCAAGAAGATTCTAAGAGCCTTGGATGGAAAATATGATACCGTGTGCACATTGATCCAAATGATGCCCAATTACAAAGATCTCAAGCCAACGGAGGTGATTGGAAGAATTGTTGCTCATGAGATGTCACTTAAGGATAAAGAGGAACTTCACAACAAATCAAGTGGTGCCTATAAAGCCTCTTGTGAAGCCCCTACATCATCAAGTGAGAAACAAGACTTCAATGAAGAATTGAGCTTAATGGTGAAGAACTTCAACAAGTTCTACAAGAGTAGAAGCAAAGATAGAAGCTTCAAGTCAAGGTCCTACAATGACAAAAGATCTTCTAGTCGAGAGCGAAACTGCTACAGTTGTGGAAGACCTGGACACTATTCCAATGAGTGTACGGCTCCCTACAAGAGAAGAGAAGATTCTCCAAAAAAGAAGAAGCAAAGAATCACCACCAAGAGAGAGAAGGAGTAGAGATGATCGTTATGAACGAAGATACTCACGGAGAAGCAAGGATTCGGAAAGAAAGGAAAAATCATCAAGGAGCTACACAAGACGAAGACATCAAGCTCATGTTGGTGAATGGGTATCCGGCTCCGACTCCGACAGCCACTCCGAGAGAAGTTATCACTCCGACTCCGAAGATACTCAAGATGAAGGTGTTGCTGGTCTAGCACTTGTGTCAACCAACTCCTACGACATATTTGACTCACCAAATGAAGGAATTGGAAGATGCTTCATGGCCAAAGGTCCTAAGGTAACACACCCCGAGTATGTTGATTTCAATAGTGATGAAGATGACTTGTTAGGTGATGGTTTGCTTGTTGACAACTCTAGTGATGAATACTATGATGAAACGTCAATTAAACATGCTAATCAAGATAAAACGAATGACAATCATAAGGAGAAGGTTGAGGCCCTAACTAAAGAACTAAACACTCTTAAGTTAGCCCATGAAACTATCTTCGAAGATCATCGAGAACTTTTAAGAGCTCATGAGAAATTACGCTTTGAAAAGCTCAATCTTGAGCAAGAGCACGAGTTCTTAAAAGCAATCAATGATGATCTCCGCAAGAAAAGTTCTTCTCACATTGCCAAGCGTTTACTCTTATCCACTTACATGCCTCAAGTCAAGTCTAGTAACAAGAACAAGAAAGATTCTTCCTCTAGTAGTAACAATGATCATGCTAAATCAAATATTGTTGCTTCTAGTAGTTCTCTTGATTCCACTAATGATTCTCTTAGCCAAGTTACACTTGAGCAAGAAAATAGCTTACTGAAGGGAATTATAGAGAAAGGAGTGTACAAAAGCCTTGCCGGGAGTAAGCAATTCGAGGAAATTGTGCGCAAGCAAGGAATGCACCGGAAGAATCAAGGTGTTGGTTTTGAACAAAAGTTCAATGCCAATGGAGTTGAGTGGGAAGAAGATCAATACCCCAAGACAAAGTTTGTTCCTCAACAAGAGAAGTATGATACTTCTTTCAAGGGGACACAAGCTCAAGATGATCTTCCACCACAAGACTACAAGCAAAAAGGCAAGGACAAGCTTCAAGAGGAAATTGACGCATTTGAAGAAGCTCCTAGGACCTTAGTCAAGTGGATTCCCAAGACTACTTCAAGTTCCACTTCATCAAGTACGACTACAACTTCAAGGATTCCCATCAAGATGGTGTGGATCCAAAAGAAGAAGAACTAGAGAGTTCTTGAGGGTGACTCCGCCAACATACTTCACTCTTATCATTTTGGCAAGAACAAGTGCAATCAACTTCCACATCTTGCACTAGTTCAAGGAGTCACAAACCCTCTTGTTGGTAAGACAAGGGACAAGGTAACCTAAAAGTTTTCATGGAAATCATCTTGTGTGTGCATCACTCTATGTCTATGGATATCCTTGTTTGTTCCTTGTGGGACTAACCCATGTAGGTATTGAAAGTGCAATTCACTCAAATGGATAGCTCCAAGTGATCTACATCAACATTGAGCATCCACATCTTCAACATCTACATTAAGTCATCATCGACAAAACCCAAGGTTAGTTCATCCCTCTTAGGGGGGTATCACATCTAGGGGGAGCTTTACTCTAAGACTTGAGCTAAAGCAACTCTAAAGATGTGAACACAACAATGCTTTATGTAAAAGTGGTAACCCCACTTGAGCTTAAACGATGAGTATGACCTATGTTCAAGTGTTCTCACTTGACTCCTAAGTCAATATACTCATATATAGATGACCTAGTCATCACAAATTGCTTGATAGTTGCTAGAATTGGTTGTGCATGACTTGTCACATATTTCATTTGCCATCTTATTGTGTGAGCATGCTGGTTGCATATTTTACTCATTCGAGGACATCCACTTGTTGTTTTGATTGTTTGGTTTTATTTTCTTTTGCCAAGTGGATGGACAAGAATGCCTAAGAACCTCCTCTAGCTATCTATGCTTTTCTCGTCTCAAACTCTATTCATGCTGCATCACAAAATTTGATCAAGTCAGATTCGAACCACTTTGTGTGAGGAGCGCTCGGAGTCCCCGATTCGTCATAGACTTAAACTTCCAAAACCTATTTATGATTCTCGGTCTGACCGATACCCCACTTTCGGTCCTACCGAGATCACTAAGTTGATCTAGGTTTTCGATCTCGGTGCAACCGATTTGAACCTTTCGGTCACACCGAGTTTCAGTAAATGCTTGCAGTTATGAATCTCGGTGCCACCGAGTTGTTCCACTCGGTCACACCGACAGGGTCGGGCTATATATAGTCACGGGCAAAATTTGGAAATTTCTCCGAACCCCTTCACCCGCGCAATAGCCTGCTCTGCCAACGTGGTCTCCGGATCGTCTCCTCGCCGCCAGCCGCCTCCAGTCGCTGGTCTCCGTCGCCGTCAATGGGAATTCTGCCCCGCCGTTGCCTCCGTAGCGAGTCTCCGCCGAACTAGGGTATGGACTCGATCTTTGTGCTATTCCCCAATCCGATTCTTAGCACATTGTGATCATCATGATTCTTGCCACGATTGAAACACTCCTATCCAGTCAATACGCTCATAGATTAGGTTTAATTTGAAAATTTTAGGGTTAGGTTTCCGCCGAAACCATCTCGGACCCACCGAGTTGAAAAACTCAGTCCCACCAATTTGGCTTATGCCATTGCACAAGTGAGACTCGGTTTGACCGAGAATTACTTATCGGTGTGACCGATTTTGGAATTCTGTGAAACCCTAGCAGTCTCGGTGCCACCGAACTGTGACTCGGTCCAACTGAGTTCACTAGTTTAGGTTCCACAACTGCTTCGGTATCACCGAGTTTGAAAATCGGTAGATCGGAGATGATTTCAGTGGGAAACTAAAACTAAGTTTTTGGATCATTCTTTTGCAAAAATCTCTGCATTTTGTGATGCTCATCCATTCTACATCATCTATAAACTATTCACAGGGTCAGCAGTCAGAGTTTGCAGCATGTCTGATCAGAGTGATAGCCAAACCATGTCAGAAGAGCAAGTGCAGATGAGTGAGGGCGCTAGCCCCTCTAGCTCTTCAGATGATGGCAGCAGAAGTACCCCAAGCAATCTGCCAAAAGCTGCCACTAGACAAAGGAAGAAGAGAACTTTTGATTCTGAAGATGAAGATTATGTGGCAGAAGAAGAGGCCACATCAAAGAGAGTTGAGCTAGCTCAAGGCACAAAGCCAGGTCTAAAGATCAAAAGGCTAGCAGGCAGGCAGCCTATGTCAAAGGCTAGAGCTTCAACTGAAAAGCCTGCACCCAAAGAGCCAGTTGCTGCAGAAGGCAAGAAGAGGAAGGAAAGGGTCAAGAAGACCGTAGCCAGAGTGCTTGGAAAGGCTTCCATTATGGAAGAGGAAGAGGAAGAAGAGGTTGCTGCACCAGCACCTAAAGCACCTAAGCTTATGGGTGATGCTATCAGGACAGGGGCTGCTGCATCTAAGCCCAAAGAAGCACCCAAAGCTGCCTCCAAGCCCAAGTCTGCACCAAAGAGGAATACAAGGAGCATTCCTGCAGCTGAGAAGAACAAGGCCCCAGTGCCTGAGACTGTTGCTGAAGAAGAGGATGAAGAGCAAATTCTGAGAAAGCTCAAGCCCAAGATCCCAGACCACAACGATGCTCATCCTGTGGCTGAGGATATGAAGCTCAGGAGAGACTCATGGCTGAGGAAGTGGAGAGAAGCAGATCCGTATGCTTCAAGGAGAAGGACTGCTGTGGATTACAGGTTTCACACCAAGGAGCAGCAAGATTTTTATGAGACAGTGCTGCTAGACAAGAAGCCAATAGTCTGTGACATGAGATGGGTCGATTGGGAGTACATGAAGGAAAATGAGGAACACTACCCTGGAGTGTATGACAGCTTTAGTGCTTGTGGAGTTGCTGACTTTGTTGGGCAGAAGCTCACAAAGTGGAACGAGGAGCTCATCATGCAATTCTACTCCACGGCACACTTTTATCCAGATGGGAGGATCACATGGATGTCTGAGGGTACGAGGTACCAATCAACTGTTGAGGAATGGGCAAAGTTGATCAATGCCCCAGAGGAGCAAGCAGATGACTTGGATATCTATGCCAAGAAGAAAATCTATCATAACTCAATGTCCAACATGTACAAGGAAATTCCAAATGAAGCTCTTGACACTTTCAAATTTGGCTCAGTGCATTATCTTCTGTCAGGGCTGCCAACCATCAATTGGATATTGAGGCACACCTTATTGCCCAAGTCTGGAGATCACAAGATGATCAGAGGCCATGCAATCAACTTGCTACATGTATTTGATGTGCCTCAGAAGTTCAAGGTCATGAGCCTCATAGTAGAGACTATCAAGAGGACTGCAGCAGATCAGAAGAGGAGCTGTGGATATGCACCTCAAATTCAGGAGCTCATCAACTCCAAGATGGGCACGGGCATATATTTATTGGACAAGGAACACCTGCCCATCCGTGCAGATTTTGAGGACAATCAAGTTGTAATGACTGAGAATGAGCCATCATCAGTTCAAGCACAAGCAAAGAAGGAGAAGGCAAGGAAGGAGAAAGCTGCCAAGATGCCAACTCAAGAGGAGGCATCTGAGTATTTCTTGAAAACCAAACAAGAGCAGCTTGGTTACCTGATTGCATCCACCCTGCGGATTGAGAAAGGACTAGCCACCCTAACTCAAAACCAGGCAAGCCTAGAGAGAATCATGGAACAAAAGTTCTATGACTTGGATGTCAAGGTGACAGAAATTCAGACTGTAGTGGAGCAGCTTCAAGATGATATGCAGGAGAGGAAAGGGAAGACAACCACTGATGCCTTTGCCAGACTGCCACGAGGTCCGAGGTCGTCTGCAGTGCCAGTTCCTGACACAAGAGCAACTGCCTCAGCTCCAGCCGTAGCACCAGCCCAACCTGCTCCAGCGTCTACTTCAGCTCCAACTCTAGCGTCTACTTCAGCATCTACAGAAGCCTTCGTCCTTGGAGTGATCCGGACTCCACCACCACCTGAAGATCAAGCCTGAGCGTCGATCTAGCACTATGCATTTTCTAGGAACTTTTTGGTAACTTGTTGCCAAAGGGGGAGAAAAATGTATAGATCATAGGCTTCGAGAGAGAGAGTGTGTTGCTTTTCTCTCTTGCTTTATTTGGTGGTTTTTCGAACTTGTTTGCTTTTGAGTGCTTGAGATACTATGCTCGTGAGACATTGATGATCATGTGTTTGATCATAAGCTACACTTAATGTTTGATTAATGTTATTATCTTATCTATCTTATGTGATCATTCACTATTCTTGATGATGAGTGCATGTATTTCATTCTTATCATTTTAAGCGCTCCACCAAGATGTATGTGACATGGAAGAGTAACCCATGACTCTAACTCCTTGTGCATTTGCAGTCCAAAGCAAATTTTAAATATGCACAAATTTAGGGGGAGCTCTTACTCATCACATACTTCTCAAAGCGACGATATATTTCATGCTTATTTTCATTTGTCGAAGCTTTGATCTATATGTTGTCATCAATTACCAAAAAGGGGGAGATTGAAAGTGCAACTATCCCTAGGTGGTTTTGGTAATTCATAACAACATATAGCTCATTGAGCTAATGCTATTCCAAGATGATTATTTCAGGAAAGCTCAATGATTGGCATGGCATGGATGTGAAAGTGGAACCCTCAAAATGCTAAGGACAAAGGATTGGCTCAAGCTCAAAAGCTCAAGACTCTTCATTTTATATTTTAGTGATCCAAGATCACATTGAGTCTTTAGGAAAAGCCAATACTATCAAGGAGGGATGAGGTGTTGCTTAATGAGCTTCTTGCTTCATGTGCTTAGTGATATGCTCCAAAACCCTCAACTACTTTCCCATACCCACATATGACCTAAACCCTAAGCCAAACTCGGTCCTACCGATTCTTCCTATCCGACGCCACCGAGTTTCACTTGTCATAAGCCACTGCCAAACCCTAGCAATTCGGTTCTACCGATAGGGATCTCGGTCTCACCGAGATGGGATTGCAAACTGTCTGTTTCCCTTTCGTAACTTTTCGGTCTCATCGAAAGAGCGAATCAGTCCCACCGAGATTGCAATGTAAATTCAGTGTTTCCCCTTTGTAACTTTTCGGTCTCACTGAAAGAGCAAATCGGTCCCACCGAGTTTGCGTGACCAACTCTCTCGTTAGCTAATTACCAAATTCGGTCTCACCGAGTTTGTGTAATCGGTCTCACCGAGATTACGTTATGCCCAAACCCTAACCATATCGGTCCTACCGAGTTGCATGTCAGTCCCACCGAAAATCTCTAACGGTCACTAGGTTTACATTTTCGGTCCGACCGAGTTTGTTGATTCGGTCCTACCGAGATTGGAAAACTATGTGTAACGGTTGGATTTTGTGTGGAGGCTATATATACCCCTCCACCTCCTCTTCATTCGAAGAGAGAGCCATCAGAACACATACACCATTCCAACTCATATGTTCTGAGAGAGAACCACCTACTCATGTGTTGAGACCAAGATATTCCATTCCTACCATATGAATCTTGATCTCTAGCCTCTCCAAGTTGCTTTCCACTCAAATCTTCTTTCCACAAAATCCAAATCCTATGAGAGAGAGTTGAGTGTTGGGGAGACTATCATTTGAAGCACAAGAGCAAGGAGTTCATTACTACACACCATTTGTTACTTCTTGCAGAGTGGTGTCTCCTAGATTGGCTAGGTGTCACTTGGGAGCCTCCGACAATATTGTGGAGTTGAACCAAGGAGTTTGTAAGGGCAAGGAGATCGCCTACTTCGTGAAGATCTACCGCTAGTGAGGCAAGTCCTGTGTGGGCGATGGCCATGGTGGGATAGACAAGGTTGCTTCTTCGTGGACCCTTTGTGGGTGGTTGCTTCTTCGTGGACCCTTCGTGGGTGGAGCCCTATGTGGACTCGTGCAACTATTACCCTTTGTGGGTGGAGCCTTGTGTGGACTCTCGCAACCGTTACCCTTTGTGGGTTGAAGTCTCCATCAACGTGGATGTAGGATAGCACCACCTATCCGAACCACGGGAAAAACATCCATGTCTCCAATTGCGTTTGAATTCTCCAAACCTTTCCCTTTACATTCTTGCAAGTTGCATGCTTTACTTTCCGCTGCCAATATACTCTTTGCATGCTTGCTTGAATTGTGTGATGATTGCTTGACTTGTCCTAAAATAGCTAAAATCCGCCAAGAACTAAAATTGGGAAAAGGTTAAGTTTTTATTTGGTCAAGCAGTATAATCACCCCCCTCTAGACATACTTTCGATCCTACACTCACCATTCAGTAGGATTTTTTAAACTTAGGTGAGTACTGGACTGCAGCTAAGCCCCTGAGTGGGAGACTTGCTCACCACTCGGTAGGATTTTTTTAACTTAGCCGAGTACTGGACTGCAGCTAAGCCCCCGAGTGGGAGACTGGCTCACCACTCGGTAGGATTTTACAAACTTCGGCGAGTACTGGACTGCAGCTAAGCCCCCGAGTGGGAGGCTGGCTCACTACTCGGTAGGATTTTACAAACTTAGGCGAGTACTGGACTGCAGCTAAGCCCCCGAGTGGGAGGCTGGCTCACCACTCGGTAGGATTTTGAAAACTTAGGCGAAACGGATTCGCAGCTAAGCCCCCGAGTGAGAGGCTTGCTCACCACTCGGTAGGATTTTCTTTCGAACTTAGGCGAAACGGATTCGTAGCTAAGTCACCCATTGGGGGTTTTCAGACGTAAATAAAAGCAACAACAATCGTGCCAGAGGACTATAAAGCTCTTGTCTTTGATAAACAAATTACAAAGGTATTTCTTACTACATTTTATTCGAACAAGTACTTAAGTATAAAAGGGGCAGAGCAGGTCCGCATTCCAAGCCCGTGGCACGTCTTTCTTATGCTCGACACTGTAAAGGTGGTATGCTCCATTGTGGAGCACTTTGGTGACAATGAAGGGACCTTCCCAAGCCGGTCGAGCTTGTGTGGTTTCTGTTGATCCACTTGAAGAACCAAGTCACCCTCTTGAAAGGCTCGACCCTTCATGTGTCTAGCGTGGAATCGACGCAAGTCTTGTTGATAAATTGGCGACCGGATCAAGGCCATCTCTCTTTCCTCCTCTAGGAGGTCGACTGCGTCTTGCCGAGCATGTTCTGCTTCATCTTCAGAGAAGAGCTCAACTCGTGGTGCATTATGAAGCAAGTCACTCGGTAGAACAGCTTCAGCCCCATAGACCAAGAAGAATGGAGTTCGTCCAGTCGACCGATTAGGAGTTGTCCTCAATCCCCAGAGAACTGATGGAAGTTCATCAACCCAGGCGCCCGCTGCATGCTTGAGATCTCGCATCAGTCAGGGTTTCAGTCCTTTGAGAATCAGGCCATTTGCTCTTTCTGCTTGTCCATTCGACTGGGGATGGGCGACTGAAGCATAGTCGACTCGTGTGCCTTGTGAGGCGCAGAAGGCTCTGAACTCATCAGAATCGAAGTTCGATCTGTTGTCAGTGATGATGCTATGCGGAACCCCATATCTGAAAATCAACTCTCTGATGAAGCTGACAGCAGTACTAGCTTCAAGATTCTTAATAGGCTTGGCTTCGATCCATTTGGTAAACTTGTCGACTGCTACAAGCACATGAGTGAAGCCGCTCCTACCAGTCCTCAGCGGACCAACCATGTCCAATCCCCAAACAACAAAGGGCCAGACGAGTGGGATGGTCTTTAGGGCTGATGCAGGTTTGTGCGACATATTGGAGTAGAACTGGCAGCCTTCACATCTGTCGACTATATCTTTCGCCATTTCATTTGCTCGTGGCTAATAAAATCCAGCTCGGTATGCTTTTGCCACAATGGTCTGAGAGGACGCATGGTGACCACAGGTCCCCGAATGGATGTCGTGGAGGATCACTCGACCCTCTTATGGTGTTATGCATTTCTGGCTGACCCCAATTGCACTTTCTCTGAACAGTTGACCTCTTATTATAGTAAAGGCCTTAGATCGATGGACGATCTGTCGAGCCTCTTCTTCATCCTCTGGGAGCTCTTTCCTAAGGATATATGCAATGTATGGCACTGTCCAGTCGGGAGTGATGACCAACACCTTCATGATTAAGTCGACCATGGCTGGGACCTCGACTTCAGTCGGATCTAGGCACTCCTAGGCTGCGGGGGCTCTTCAGCGAATGGATCTTCTTGAACTGAAGGTGCATGAATGTGCTCCAGGAACACGTTGCTGGGAATAGCTTCTCTCTTGGAGCCTATCTTTGCTAAATCATCTGCTGCTTGATTTTTCAGTCGGGGTACATGATGGAGCTCTAACCCCTCAAACTTCTTTTCCAACTTCCTCACCGCGTTGCAGTAACCAGTCATGGCTGGGCTTCTGATGTCCCACTCCTTCATCACTTGATTGACTACCAAATCTGAGTCGCCATAGACCATGAGGCGACGGACGCCGAGTGAAATGGCCATACGCAACCCATACAAGAGTGCTTCATATTCTGCTTCGTTATTGGAGGAATCAAAGTGAATCTGGAGGACATATCTGAGCTTGTCTCCTCGGGGGGATACCAGTACCACCCCAGCACCGGAACCACTCAGCATCTTGGAACCATCAAAGAACATGGTCCAGTTCTCCGAGTGAACTTGAGTCGGCAGTTTTTGTTCAATCCACTCGGCGAGGAAATCTGCTATTGCTTGGGACTTGATAGCTTTCTTTGCCTCGAACTTGATATCTAAGGGAAGGAGCTCAATCGCCCACTTTGCCACTCGACCAGTTGCATCTCTATTGTTCAGAATCTCTGATAATGGAGCGTCGCTGATGACTGTAATAGAGTGATCATAGAAGTAATGTGCAACCTTCTTCATGGTCATATAAATCCCATAAACAAGCTTCTAACAATGTGGATATCTTTGCTTTGATGGAGTCAAAACTTCAGAGACATAGTATACTGGGCGCTGAACTTTGTAAGATTTTCCTTCTTCTTCCCATTCGACCGTAAGTACTGTACTAACGACTTGTCCAGTGGCTGCAATGTAAAGCATTAAAAGCTCTTTGCTGATTGGAGCAGCAAGCACCGGCTAGGTGGAAAGTAGGGCTTTGAGCTCTGCAAATGCCGTGTCAGCTTCATGAGTCCACTCGAACTTACCTGACTTCTTCATCAGTTGGTAAAGAGGCAGTGCCTTTTCACCGAGACGAGAAATGAATCGACTTAGGGCGGCCAAACAACCAGTAAGCTTCTAGACATCATGCACACGCACAGGGCGTTTCATCCAGAGTATGGCACCCACTTTCTCTGGGTTAGCATCGATCCCCCATTTGGAAATGAGAAAACCGAGTAATTTTCCGCCTGGAACTCCAAACGTGCACTTTGATGGATTAAGCTTGATATCATACCTTCTAAGGTTGGCAAAGGTTTCAGCAAGGTCAGCCAGTAGGTCGGAACCTTTTCGTGACTTCACCACAATGTCATCCATGTATGCTTCCACATTCCGACTGATTTGAGTGAGCCGACACTTCTGGATCATCCTCATGAATGTGGCTCCGGCATTTTTCAAACCGAATGGCATAGTGACATAACAGAAGCACCCAAATGAAGTGATGAAAGCTATTTTTATCTCATCGGGTCCGTACAGACGGATCTGATGATACCCGGAATAAGCATCCAAAAAGGACAAACGCTCACACCCCGCAGTCAAGTCGACTATTTGGTCGATGCGAGGGAGAGGAAAGTGATCTTTCAGGCAGGCCCGATTGATATGTTTGAAGTCGATGCAAATGCGAAGCGAGTCGTGCTTCTTTGGGACCATGACAACATTAGCTAACCACTTGGAGTGGTAAATCTCTCGGATAAACTCAGCTGCTAGAAGTCGAGCCACTTCTTCACCGATTGCCTTCCTCTTCTGTACGACGGACCGTCGAAGATGTTCTTTGACGGGTTTCACCTTTGGGTCGACTCGCAAACGATACTCAGCCAGTCCCCTGGGAACACCTGGCATGTCAGAAGGTTTCCATGCAAAGATGTCCCAGTTCTCACGGAGGAACTGTATGGGCGCTTCTTCCTATTTAGAGTCGAGTGTTGTTGAAATGTGAGTCGGAGCAGCATTGGGATCCGTTGGATGAATATGAATCGGCTTCATTTCACCAGTCGACTGGAATGTTGAATCAGTGGCAGGCTTCTTAGCTCGCAACAAATCACTCGGATCTACATTTTTTTGATACTCCTGCAATTCCACTACTGCCATCTGTGCATCGGCGATCTTTGAGCCCTTCTGGAAGCACTCTTCCGCCTTCTTTCGATTGCCAGTGATAGTGATCACCCCTTTAGGACCAGGCATCTTCAATTTGAGGTACACGTAACATGGTCGAGCCATAAAACATGCATAAGCTGGCCTGCCTAGAATAGCGTGATAAGCACTCTGGAAATCCACAACTTCAAATGTCAACTTTTCTTTGCGGAAATTCTTGAAATCACCGAACACTACATCGAGAGCGATCTGGCCGAGTGATGCAGCCTTCTTGCCAGGAATGACTCCATGGAAACTCATATTACTTTTGCTGAGTTTGGACATCAGAATGCCCATTCCTTTCAACATCTCTGCATATAGTATATTCGGACCACTGCCACCATCCATCAGAACCTTAGTCAATCGAGTGCCTTCAACTACTGGGTCGACCACCAGCGCTTGCCTCCCAGGGGTGGCTATGTGCGCTGGGTGATCGGACTGGTCGAATGTAATGGCAGTCTAAGACCACTTCAAATAACTGGGTGTCACCGGAGCGACCATGTTCACTTCTCTGTTGATGCCTTTCAGTCGACTCTTACTCTCAATGTCAGCGAAAATCATCAGAGTGGAATTGACGTGGGGGTAACCATCATCATCATCCTCCTCATCCTCAACTTTGTATGCTTCCTTCTCCTTTTCCTTGGGTTGTTTCTCTTGGAATTGCTGGATTAGGAGTCGACACTGTCGAGTGGTATGCTTTGGGTAAATGAAATTACCCTCTTCATCTTTCTTGGTGTGAATGTGGCATGGTAAATCCAGCACATCATTTCCATCTTGATCCTTTACTTTCTTGGGGTTCCACGGTCCTTTGGGTTTCCCCTTGAACTTCCTTTGAGTTACGGACAAGGCTTCTCCAGGAGCAGCTGGTTTGGCTTTGCGCTTTTGCTTCCGACTGGAGTTCCCTCCTCTGGTTTCGTGGGCGACTGTTTTGTGCTTGCCACTCCGGAGTCAGTCTTCTTCTTCACCATTGGCATACTTGGTGGCAATCTCCATCATCCGAGTCAGAGCCATATCTCCTGTTCGACCGAATTTCAGATTCAACTCCCGATACTTAATGCCTTCTTTGAAGGCACAAATTGCTTGGTGATCTGACACATTCTCCACTGTGTGGTGCAACGTGATCCATCTCTGGATATAATCTCTCAAAGTTTCATTCGATTTCTGAATGCAACACTGTAGTTCTGTCAACCCTGCTGGCCGCTTGCAAGTACCTTCAAATGTTCTGACAAATACTCGAGCAAGATCTTCCCAAGTATAAATACTACCAGGAGCTAACTAATTCAGCCACGCCCTGGCCGAGCCCTCTAGCATCAAAGGAAGGTGCTTCATGGCCACTTCATCGTTGCCGCCACCGATCTGTACAGCCACTCGGTAATCCTCAAGCCAAGTGTCAGGCTTGGATTCACCAGTGAACTTATTGACTCCAGTCGCCAACCTGAAGTTGGGAGGAATCACTGCGGCCCCGATGGCTCTGCTGAAGCACTCTGGGCCTGAGACATGCACTCTGCTACTGGTTGGAAAATCTCTGTCAGGGCCTTCTCTTTAAACTCTGTTTCTGTCAACTAGACCCTGAACGAGAATAGATCTCGCATCAAAGCCCGGTTCCCTGGGGACGACTGGAATCCTTCGTCCACCACTATGAGGGCGTCTATCATCCTGCTGCCGAGGCACGTATGATCCACTCCTCGGGGGAGGCGTGGGTACTCGACGACGATCATCGTGATCGAGTCGGTGATCATATTGCTCACGGTTTCTGTACCGATCTCGTCGGTCTCCACGTACCTCACACCTCGGGGGCGATCTTGGGCTGTGAGCCGACTGGACTGTGTCTGCAACCACGGATCTGCTGTGAATCCTATTCCGCGACTGAGATACTACTGTATTCTGCTCTCCCGCGGCTCGGAGCAAGGCTCAGATCTGCACCAAACCTCGACCAGCTTCTGACTAGAAATGTTGAATTGACTCCGCTATTCGGGCCACAGCTGCGAGATTCTGGATTGGAGTTCGGTATACCTGAGTCGGAGGTGGAAAAAGTTGACATCGACTGGATTAGGGAGCACGCTGCCGAGCACGCTCGTCGAGTGCGCGTTGGAGGTTATCTAGACGAGTGCGCTCAACCAAGTTGGCCAGGGGCGCCTCCTCCAAGGCCTGGGCCTCAGGGGTTTCTCCAACGATGGGAGTGTGAAGTGCATCCATGTTCCGGCGGCGAAGTTCCTCCCTCCTCTGCGAAGAGAGGGGTTCGGGTCGGTACTCTTCGAGGACACACGACGGATCACCGCCACCATCGCCTCTGTCTTCGTGGGTGAAGCCAGGAGGACTACGTGGTCCATTGACCATCAAAACTTCTGCCGCAGGGTCGCTGCTATCGCACTCGGATGCAGTCTCTACGGAGCCAGTCGACAGGTCGAACATGCCGTAGAGAGTTTCATCGGGCTCGATTGCCGCAACCTGGGGGGTGGCCGATTGGCGAGCCACCGCATGCCTCACCCACCGCTGAAGCCTCGACCGACCGGAACGTTTGCCCCGGCGGGCTGCAAGGAGGGAGGTCGGCACGGGAGCCGACCGATACTGAGTCGACGGCTGCCGTAGGAGGACGCCACGGACACACGCGTGAAAGTGTGTTGCCCCACGGACGGGGAGTGCCTCAACGTCGAGTGGCGCTTCCTGGATCCAAGCGGAGTCGTCGGCGATGAATACGAGCGCACCGAGATGGATCTCGTGGCCCTTGGCCAAACCTCCAACTAAAACCATGTTGATGGGGATCGGAAAAATCACAACTTCTCCAACAAGTCGCTAAGACAACTACCCCACGGTGGGCGCCAACTGTCGTGGTTCTAAGTCTGACAGTAGAATGGGGGGGTAGGAATGTAGAGGCAAGATCCTAACTATGGAGGAGTTGTACACGCGAGTTTTACGAGTTCAGGCCCTTCTCGGAGGAACTAACAGCCCTACGTCTCGGAGCCCGGAGGCGGTCGACTGGATTATATGCGTGTGTGTTACAGAGAGTGCGAACCCCTGTCCCTGAGGAGGGGGGTGGCTTATATAGAGTTCGCCAGACCCCTCCCACTCTCAGTTACAAAGGGTTTAAGATACATAAAGATGGGGACGTTACTGGTAATGCCTGCAATAAAGATACATAATGACCATTAAAACTATGACTTAATTCCCGACTGTTGCAGAGTGGAGTGGCTCTAGATCTTCTGGTAGTCGAGTGATGGTCCATACGGTTGAGTGTCTTCAATACTGTCGAGTGGAACATAGCTTCATGGTCGAGTGGATGATGATTCTTCTTCGAATGCTTCTGGTTCTTTTAGAGATGTCCTTGGGGAGGATATCTTGGACAGATCCATGACCCTACCCTAGGTACATAGCTTCATCAGACAATGCTCTATTAATGATGATCATCACACTTCTATTTATTTACAACTCAAGAATTACAACTCGATACTTAGAACAAGATATGACTCTATACGAATGCCTCCGGTGGTGTACCGGGATAGCAATGATGCATGAGTGACATGTATGACAGAATTATGAATGGTGGCTTTGCCACAAATACTATGTCAACTACATGATCATGCTAAGCAATATGACAATGATGAATGTATCATGATAAAAGGAATGGTGGAAAGTTGCTTGGCAATATATCTCGGAATGGCTATGGAAATGCCATAATAGGTAGGTATGGTGGCTGTTTTGAGGAAGATATAAGGAGGTTTATATGTGAAAGAGTGTATCATATCACAGGGTTTGGATGCACCGACAAAGTTTGCATCAACTCTCAATGTGAGAAAGGGCAATGCACGGTACCGAAGAGGCTAGCAATGATGGAAGGGTGAGAGTGCGTATAATCCATGGACTCAACATTAGTCATAAAGAACTCACATACTTATTGAAAAAATCTACAAGTCATCAAAAACCAAGCACTACGCGCATGCTCCTAGGGGGATAGATTGATAGGAAAAGACCATCGCTCGTCCCCGACCGCCACTCATAAGGAAGACAATCAAATAACACCTCATGTTTCAAATTTGTTACACAACGTTTACCATACGTGCATGCTACGGGACTTGCAAACTTCAACACAAGTATTCCTCAAATTCACAACTACTCAACTAGCATGACTTTCATATTATTACCTCCATATCTCAAAACAATCATCAAGCATCAAACTTCTCTTAGTATTCAACACACTCATAAGAAAGTTTTTACTATTCTTGGATGCCTAGCATATTAGGATTATTTAAGAAAATTACCATGCTATTTAAGACTCTCAGAATAATATAAGTGATGCATGAGAGTTCATCTATTTCTTCAAAATAAAACCACCATTGTGCTCTAAAAGATATAAGTGAAACACTAGAGCAACAACAAACTACTCCGAAAGATATAAGTGAAGATCAATGTGTAGTCGAATAATTATGCAACTATGTGAAGACTCTCTAACATTTAATAATTTCAGATCTTGGTATTTTATTCAAACAGCAAGCAAAACTAGATAAAATAAATTGACGCTCCAAGCAAAACACATATCATGTGGCGAATAAAAATATAGCTCCAAGTAAAGTTACCGATGAACGAAGACGAAAGAGGGGATGCCTTCTGGGGCATCCCCAAGCTTAGGATTTTGGTTGTACTTGAATATTACCTTAGGGTGCCTTGGGCATCCCCAATCTTAGGCTCTTTACACTCCTTATTCCATAGTCCATCGAATATTTACCCAAAACTTGAAAACTTCACAATACAAAACTTAACAGAAAACTCGTGAGCTCCGTTAGTATAAGAAAATAAATCATCACTTAGGTACTGTTGTGAACTCATTCTAAATTCATATTGGTGTAATATCTACTGTATTCCAACTTATCTATGGTTCATACCCTCCGATACTACTCATAGATTCATCAAAATAAGCGAACAACACATCGAAAACAGAATCTGTCAAAAACAGAACAGTCTGTAGTAATCTGGATCAAACGTATACTTCTGGAACTCATAACATTCTCAAATAAATTTCTGGACCTTAGGAATTTATCTATTAATCATCTTCAAAAATAATTAACTAAATATCACTCTCCAAATAAAAATGGCAGCAATTCTCGTGAGCGCTAAAGTTTCTGTTTTTTTACAGCATGATCATAAAGACTTCACCCAAGTCTTCCCAAAGGTTCTACTTGGCACAAACACTAATTAAAATCATAAAACCACATATAAACAAAGGCTAGATGAATTATTTATTACTAAACAGGAACAAAAATCACGGAACAAAAATAAAATTGGGTTGCCTCCCAACAAGCGCTAACGTTTAACGCCCCTAGCTAGGCATGATGATTTCAATGATGCTCACATAAAAGATAAGAATTGTAACATAAAGAGAGCATCATGAAGAATATTACTAGCACATTTAAGTCTAACCCACTTCCTATGCATAGGGATTTTTTGAGCAAACAACTTGTGGGAACAAGAATCAACTTGCATAGGAAGGTAAAACAAGCATAACTTCAAAACTTTAAGCACATAGAGAGGAAACTTGATATTATTGCAATTCCTACAAGCATATATTCATCCCTCATAATAATTTTCAGTAGCATCATGAATGAATTCAACAATATAACCAGCACCTAAAGCATTCTTTTCATGATCTACAAGCATAGAATTTTTATTACTCTCCACATAAGCAGAATTCTTCTCATTCGGAATAGTGGGAGTATCATAAGAAACTCGAATACTATAAATTGTTTCCACATTAAAAGAGTAATGTTCAGAGAAAGGGTAATCATAATCATGACAAGTTTTATAAATATAATCATCACTACTTTTTATAGCATTAGTTTCATCACAATAATCATCATAAGTAGGAGGTATGCTATCATCATTATAAATTTGCATATCAAAACTTGGGAGACTAAAAATATCATCTTCATTAAATGTAGCATTCCCAAGCATGAGACAAACATTAACTGCAGCAAATATATTCTCAAAAAAATCATCTTCATCAAACATAGCATCCCCAAGCTTGGGCCTTTTCATATCATAAGCATAATCACTCTCATCATTAATAGTATGGATAGCACCAATAGTATAGCAATTATCATATTCTTCCAAGCAAGTGCCAAAAATATTTTCAAGATCATAAGAAGTATCATTTTCTTCCACAATTATATTTTCATGTGGCACAATAGTACCAGGAGCAGCATTATTTGGGGGAGATATCTTTTTACCTCTCTTCCTTTTTCTTTTCTTCTTCTTCACAACATCATGTGTGGGTTCAATCCTCTTTTTGGAGCTCCTTATTAATGAGATTGGTTGAATAGGAGGCTCTTCCTCATTACCTGATTCATCATAAGAAATAATAGGAGAATATTGGGAAGTCTCTTCCCTTTCATTAGTGTTCTCTTCATGTTCTATTTGTTTTCTTTTCTTTATGTAATTGGCAATATAAGGATTTTCAATGCAATTCACCACACAATACATATAAATTTCCTCTAGATCAAGACCAAGAAGTTTATAATGCGCAAATTCTGGGAGATAGTTAGTTATACGTTTCATTTCTTCGTAACCCATAAGCAAAGTAAGTTCATTATAATGTGCAAGGGAAATCAAATCATATCATGAAACAATTTGCATCTGATAGCTAAATGACCACTTTCAGTGCAAAGTCCACAAGTACGGCCAAGAAAATTTAAATTTTCAGCACAATCATCTAGCCTTTCTTGCATCAATTTAGTTTATAAGTACTTATGCCTCATGCAATACCTATCTTCCCTATTTCGTGTGAGCTTACAAACCCAATGCACTCCACAAAAATTGACATGTTTATAGGAGACATTTTCATCATAACTAGTGCAATCATCATTAGTACCATGGATATTCAAGGAGTTCATACTAACAACATTGCAATCATACTCATCATTCAAAGATTTAACGCCAAACATTTTAATGCATTCTTCTTCTAACACTTTGGCACAATTTTCCTTTCCATCATACTCACGAAAGATATTAAAAAGATGAAGCGTATGAGACAAACTCAATTCCATTTTTATAGTTTTGTTTATAAACTAAACTAGTGATAAAACAAGAAACAAAAAGATTCAATTGCAAGATCTAAAGATATACCTTCAAGCACTCACCTCCCCGGCAACGGCGCGAGAAAAGAGCTTGATGTCTACTACACAACCTTCTTCTTGTAGACGTGGTTGGGTCTCCAAGTGCAGAGGTTTGTAGGACAGTAGCAAATTTCCCTCAAGTGGATGACCTAAGGTTTATCAATCCGTAGGAGGCGTAGGATGAAGATGGTCTCTCTCAAGCAACCCTGCAACCAAATAACAAAGAGTCTCTTGTGTACCCAACACACCCAATACAATGGTAAATTGTATAGGTGCACTAGTTCGGCGAAGAGATGGTGATACAAGTGGTATATGGATAGTAGATAAAGGTTTTTGTAATCTGAAAATATAAAAACAGCAAGGTAACTAATGATAAAAGTGAGCAAAAACGGTATTGCAATGCTAGGAAACAAGGCCTAGGGTTCATACTTTCACTAGTGCAAGTCCTCTCAACAATAATAACATAGTTGGATCACATAACTATCCCTCAACATGCAACAAAGATTCACTCCAAAGTCACTAATAGCGGAGAACAAACGAAGAGATTATGGTAGGGTACGAAACCACCTCAAAGTTATTCTTTCCAATCAATCCGTTGCGCTATTCCTATAGGTGTCACAAACATCCTTAGATTTCGTACTAGAATAACACCTTAAGACACAAATCAACCAAAACCCTAATGTCACCTAGATACTCCAATGTCACCTCAAGTATCCGTGGGTATGATTATACGATATGCATCACATAATCTCAGATTCATCTATTCAACCAAGACATAGAACCTCAAAGAGTGCCCCAAAGCTTCTACCGGAGAATCACGACGAAAACGTGTGCCAACCCCTATGCATAGGTTCATGGGCGAAACCCGCAAGTTGATCACCAAAACATACATCAAGTGAATCACGTGATATCCCATTGTCACCACAGATACGCACGGCAAGACATACATCAAGTGTTCTCAAATCTTTAAAGACTCAATCCGATAAGATAACTTCAAAGGGGAAACTCAATCCATTACAAAAGAGTAGAGGGGGGAAAGAAACATCATAAGATCCAACTATAATAGCAAAGCTCACGATACATCAAGATCGTACCACCTCAAGAACACGAGAGAGAGAGAGATCAAACACATAGCTACTGGTACATACCCTCAGCCCCGAGGGAGAACTACTCCCTCCTCGTCATGGAGAGCACCGGGGTGATGAAGATGGCCACCGGAGAGGGATTCCCCCTCCGCAGGGTGCCGAAACGGGTCTAGATTGGTTTTTGGTGGCTACGGAGGCTTCTGGCGGCGGAACTCCCGATCTATTGTGCTCCCCGATCGTTTTAGGGTATATGGAGATATATAGGTGGAAGAAGTACGTCAGGGGGGCCACGAGGGGCCCATGAGGGTGGAGGGCATGCCCAGGGGGGTGGGCGCGCCCCCTACCTTGTGGCCTCCTCGAAGCTTCCTTGACGTGGACTCCAAGTCTCCCGGGTTGCTTTCCTTCCAAAAATAAGTTCCGTGAAGTTTTATGTCAATTGGACTCAGTTTGATTTTCCTTTTCTGCGATACTCTAAAACAAGGAAAAAACAGAAACTGGCACTGGGCTCTGGGTTAATAGGTTAGTCCCAAAAATAATATAAAAGTGTATAATAAAGCCCATAAACATCCAAAACACATAATATAATAGCATGGAACAATAAAAAATTATAGATACGTTGGAGACGTATCAGGGTGTAAGCCAAATATCGAAGAATTCGCTTCACAGGTAAGTGATGTGATTCCTTTGGTGCCGCTTGGAATCAGGCACACATGCAAACACTAAGCATGATATCTGGCCTAGATGCACACAAATAGAGTAAAGAACCGATCATGGAGTGGTATACCTTTTGATCGAACTCTTTACCATTGTCGTCGGGACCCAGATGACTTTTGGTTGGCATTGGCGTCGTGTAACCTTTGCAGTCTTGCATTCCAAACTTCTTCAGGCAGTCTTTGAGGTATTTCTCTTGAGATATGAAGACGTCATTGCTTTGTTGATGGATTTGAAGACCAAGAAAGAACTTCAGCTCACCCATCATGGACATCTGATATTACTCTTGCATCATGTGTCCAAACTCATCATTGTATTTTTGATTGGTGCATCCGAAGATAATGCCATCCACATATATTTGGTACACAAACAGTTCACCATCATATGTCTTCGTGAAGAGTGTGGGATCCATGGAACCAGGTTTGAAGCCTTTGCTCTTTAGAAAATCTTTGAGTGTGTCATACCAGGCACGAGGGGCTTGTTTGAGGCCATATAGTGCCTTATTGAGCTTGTATACCATATCAGGATGTTTTGGATCTTCAAAGCCAGGCGGTTGTGCAACATACACTTCTTCTTCAATCTGGCCATTAAGAAAGGCACTCTTCACATCCATTTGATATAGAAGGATGTTATGATGATTTGCGTAGGCTAGCAGTATGTGAATGGCTTCAAGCCTAGCCACAGGAGCAAATGTTTCATCAAAGTCAATCCCGTCAACTTGAGTGTATCCTTGAGCAACGAGACGAGCCTTGTTTCTGAAAACTTGACCATGATCATCTTGCTTGTTGCGATACATCCATTTAGTGCCTATGATATTATGTTTACGAGGATCAGGACGCTTTACCAACTCCCACACATTGTTCAGCTCGAACTGTTGAAGCTCTTCTTGCATAGCTTGAATCCATTCAGGTTCCATGAAGGCTTCAACAACTTTCCTGGGTTCAGATTTTGAGATGAATGCAAAGTGCCCACAGAAATTTGCTAGCTGTGTTGCTCTTGAACGAGTGAGTGGACCAGGTGCATTGATGCTATCAATTATCTTCTCAATCTGTACTTCATTTGCAACACGAGGATGAACTGGACGAAGATTTTGCTCTTTTTGATCATTGTCATCATTAGGAGGATTGTCTTCAGGCTGAGTATTGTCTTCAGGTTGATTAGGTGCAGAAATGATAAGTTCCTCTTCAGCCTGAGCTTCAGACGGTATGATTTCTCCAGTTCCCATAAGCTTGATGGATTCACTAGGTGGAACTTCATCTAGCACATTTGGCAGGTGCTCTCTTTGTGAGCCGTTAGTCTCATCGAACCGCACATCCACAGCTTCAACCACTTTATAGTGAAAGAGGTTGAAGACTCTGTAGGAGTGCGAATCCTTTCCGTAACCAAGCATAAAACCTTCATGTGCTTTCGGTGCAAATTTTGAAGTGTGATGTGGATCCTTGATCCAGCACCTGGCACCAAATACTCTGAAGTAGCTTACGTTTGGCTTCTTACCAGTCAGTAGCTCACATGATGTCTTGTTCAGAAGCTTGTGAAGATAAACACGGTTGATGATATGGCATGCAGTATCAATAGCTTCAGGACAGAACTTTCTTGGAGTCTTGTACTCATCAAACATCGTCCGAGCCATCTCAATGAGTGTTATGTTCTTGCGCTCCGCGATGCCATTCTGCTGAGGTGTGTATGGAGCTGAGAATTCATGAGTGATGACCAATGTATCAAGATAAGTGTCGAGGCCGGTGTTCTTGAACTCTGTGCCATTGTCACTTCTTATGTGCTTGATCTTGATGCCATAGTTCATCATGGCACGATTTGCGAATCTTCTGAAGACATCCTACACTTCAGTCTTGTAGAGAATTATATGCACCCATGTATATCTGGAATAGTCATCAACTATAACGAAGCCATAGAGACAAGCAGTAGTAGTAAGAGTGGAGTAATGAGTAGGGCCAAATAAGTCCATATGTAGCAGCTCAAAGGGTTGAGATGTCGTCATGATTGTCTTCGAGGGATGCTTGGCCCTCGTCATCTTTCCAGCTTCGCAGGCACCGCATAAGTGATCCTTCTTGAACTTGACGCCCTCAATGCCTATGACGTGCTTCTTCTTTGCGAGAGTATGCAAGTTCCTCATGCCAGCATGCCCTAGCCTCCGATGCCAGAGCCAGCACTCTGAAGCTTTTGCAAGAAGACATACAGCAAGTTGTGGTCCTGCTGACAAATCTACCTGAAGGAAATATGCCCTAGAGGCAATAATAAAGTTATTATTTATTTCCTTATATCATGATAAATGTTTATTATTCATGCTAGAATTGTATTAACCGGAAACATAATACATGTGTGAATACATAGACAAACAAAGTGTCACTAGTATGCCTCTACTTGACTAGCTCGTTAATCAAAGATGGTTATGTTTCCTAACCATGAAAAATGAGTTATTATTTGATTAACAGGATCACATCATTAAGTGAATGATCTGATTGACATGACCCATTCCATTAGCTTAGCACCCGATCGTTTAGTATGTTGCTATTGCTTTCTTCATGACTTATACATGTTCCTATGACTATGAGATTATGCAACTCCCGTTTGCCGGAGGAACACTTTGTGTGCTACCAAACGTCACAACGTAACTGGGTGATTATAAAGGAGCTCTACAGGTGTCTCCAAAGGTACATGTTGGGTTGGCGTATTTCGAGATTAGGATTTGTCACTCCGATTGTCGGAGAGGTATCTCTGGGCCCTCTCGGTAATGCACATCACTTAAGCCTTGCAAGCATTGCGACTAATGAGTTAGTTGCGGGATGATGTATTACAGAACGAGTAAAGAGACTTGCCGGTAACGAGATTGAACTAGGTATTGGAATACCGACGATCGAATCTCGGGCAAGTAACATACCGATGACAAAGGGAACAACGTATGTTGTTATGCGGTCTGACCGATAAAGATCTTCGTAGAATATGTAGGAGCCAATATGGGCATCTAGGTCCCGCTATTGGTTATTGACCGGAGACATGTCTCGGTCATGTCTACATTGTTCTCGAACCCGTAGGGTCCGCACGCTTAAGGTTATGATGACAATTATATTATGAGTTTATGCATTTTGATGTACCGAAGTTTGTTCGGAGTCCCGGATGTGATCACGGACATGACGAGGAGTCTCGAAATGGTCGAGACATAAAGATTGATATATTGGAAGCCTATGTTTGGATATCGGAAGTGTTCCGGGTGAAATCGGGATTTTACCGGAGTACCGGGAGGTTACCGGAACCCCACGGGAGGTACATGGGCCTTAATGGGCCTTAGTGGAAGAAGGGGAGAGGCGGCCAGGGCTGGGCCGCGCGCCCCTCCCCCCCTAGTCCGAATAGGACAAGGAGAGAGGGGGCCGGCGCCCCCTTCCTTCTCTCTCTCTCTTTTCCCACCTCGCGAGTCCTATTCCAACTAGGATTGGGGGAGAAGTCCTACTCCCGGAGGGAGTAGGACTCCTCCTGGCGCGCCCTATGTGGCCGGCCGGCCTCCCCCTCTTGGTCCTTTATATACGGAGGCAGGGGCACCCCAAAGAGACACAAGTTGATCCACATGATCTTATTCTTAGCCGTGTGCGACGCCCCCAGCCACCATAGTCCTCGATAATATTGTAGCAGTGCTTAGGCGAAGCCCTGCGACAGTAGTACATCAAGATCGTCACCACGCCGTCGTGCTGACGGAACTCTTCCCCGACACTTTGCTGGATCGATGTCCGGGGATCGTCATCGAGCTGAACGTGTGCTAAAACTCGGAGGTGCCGTAGTTTCGGTGCTTGATCGGTCGGGCCGTGAAGACGTACGACTACATCAACCAAATGCTTTCGTTGTCAATCTACAAGGTATGTAGATCACACTCTCCCCTCGTTGCTATGCATCATCATGATCTTGCATGTGCGTAGGAATTTTTTTGAAATTACTACGTTCCCCAACAGTGGCATCCGAGCCTAGGTTTTATATGTTGATGTTATATGCACGAGTAGAACACAAGTGAGTTGTGGGCGATATAAGTCATACTGCTTACCAGCATGTCATACTTTGGTTCGGTGGTATTGTTGGACGAAGCGGCCCAAACCGACATTAGCATACACTTACGCAAGACCGGTTCTCCCGACGTGCTTTGCACAGGGGTGGCTTGCGGGTGATAGTTTCTCCAACTTTAGTTGAACCAAGTGTGGCTACGCCCAGTCCTTGCGAAGGTTAAATCAGCACCAACTTGACAAACTATCGTTGTGGTTTTGATGTGCAGGTAAGACTAGTTCTTGCTTAAGCCCATAGCAGCCACGTAAAACTTGCAACAACAAAGTAGAGGACGTCTAGCTTGTTTTTGCAGGGCATGTTGTGATGTGATATGGTCAAGACATGATGCTGAATTTTATTGTATGAGATGATCATGTTTTGTAACCGAGTTATCGGCAACTGGCAGGAGCCATATGGTTGTCGCTTTATTGTATGCAATGCAATCGCGATGTAATGCTTTACTTTATCACTAAGCGGTAGTGATAGTCGTGGAAGCACAAGCTTGGCGAGACGACAACGATGCTACGATGGAGATCAAGGTGTCACGCCGGTGACGATGGTGATCACGACGGTGCTTCGGAGATGGAGATCACAAGCACAAGATGATGATGGCCATATCATATCACTTATATTGATTGCATGTGATGTTTATCTTTTATGCATCTTATCTTGCTTTGATTGACGGTAGCATTATAAGATGATCTCTCACTAATTATCAAGAAGTGTTCTCCCTGAGTATGCACCGTTGCGAAAGTTCTTCGTGCGGAGACACCACGTGATGATCGGGTGTGATAGGCTCTACGTTCAAATACAACGGGTGCAAAAAAGTTGCACACGCGGAATACTCAGGTTAAACTTGACGAGCCAAGCATATACAGATATGGCCTCGGAACACGGAGACCGAAAGGTCGAGCGTGAATCATATAGTAGATATGATCAACATAGTGATGTTCACCAATGAAACTACTCCATCTCACGTGATGATCGGACATGGTTTAGTTGATTTGGATCACGTAATCACTTAGAGGATTAGAGGGATGTCTATCTAAGTGGGAGTTCTTTAAGTAAATTAACTGAACTTAAATTTATCATGAAACTTAGTACCTGATAAGTATCTTGCTTGTTTATGCTTGATTGTAGATAGATGGCTCGTGCTGTTGTTCCGTTGAATTTTAATGCGTTCCTTGAGAAAGCAAAGTTGAAAGATGATGGTAGCAATTACACGGATTGGGTCCGTAACTTGAGGATTATCCTCATTGCTGCACAGAAGAATTACGTCCTGGAAGCACCGCTGGGTGCCAGGCCTGCTGCAGGAGCAACGCCGGATGTTGTGAACGTCTGGCAGAGCAAAGCTGATGACTACTCAATAGTACAGTGTGCCATGCTTTACGGCTTAGAATCGGGACTTCAACGACGTTTTGAACGTCATGGAGCATATGAGATGTTCCAGGAGTTGAAGTTAATATTTCAAGCAAATGTCCGAATTGAGAGATATGAAGTCTCCAATAAGTTCTATAGCTGTAAGATGGAGGAGAACAGTTCTGTTAGTGAGCATATACTCAAAATGTCTGGGTATAATAATCACTTGATTCAATTGGGAGTTAATCTTCCAGATGATTGCGTCATTGACAGAATTCTCCAATCACTGCCACCAAGCTACAAGAGCTTCGTGATGAACTATAATATGCAAGGGATGAATAAGACTATTCCCGAGCTCTTCGCGATGCTGAAAGCTGCGGAAGTAGAAATCAAGAAGGAGCATCAAGTGTTGATGGTCAACAAGACCACTAGTTTCAAGAAAAAGGGCAAAGGGAAGAAGAAGGGAAACTTCAAAAAGAACAACAAGCAAGTTGCTACTCAAGAGAAGAAACCCAAAACTGGACCTAAGCCTGAAACTGAGTGCTTCTACTGCAAGCAGACTGGTCACTGGAAGCGGAACTGCCCCAAGTATTTGGCGGATAAGAAGGATGGCAAGGTGAACAAAGGTATATGTGATATACATGTTATTGATGTGTACCTTACTAAAGCTCGCAGTAGCACCTGGGTATTTGATATTGGTTGTGTTGCTAATATTTGCAACTCGAAACAGGGACTACGGATTAAGCGAAGATTGGCTAAGGACGAGGTGACGATGCGCGTGGGAAACGGTTCCAAAGTCGATGTGATCGCAGTCGGCACGCTAACTCTACATCTACCTTCGGGATTAATATTAGACCTAAATAATTGTTATTTGGTGCCAGCGTTAAGGATGAACATTATATCTGGATCTTGTTTGATGCGAGACGGTTATTCATTTAAATCAGAGAATAATGGTTGTTCTATTTATATGAGTAATATCTTTTATGGTCATGCACCCTTGAAGAGTGGTCTATTCTTATTGAATCTCGATAGTAGTAACACACATATTCATAATGTTGAAACCAAAAGATGCAGAGTTGATAATGATAGTGCAACATATTTGTGGCACTGCCGTTTAGGTCATATCGGTGTAAAGCGCATGAAGAAACTCCATACTGATGGACTTTTGGAACCACTTGATTATGAATCACTTGGTACTTGCGAACCGTGCCTCATGGGCAAGATGACCAAAACACCGTTCTCCGGTACTATGGAGAAAGCAACAAACTTGTTGGAAATTATACATACAGATGTATGTGGTCCGATGAATATTGAGGCTCGTGGCGGATATCGTTATTTTCTCACCTTCACAGATGACTTAAGCAGATATGGGTATATCTACTTAATGAAACATAAGTCTGAAACGTTTGAAAAGTTCAAAGAATTTCAGAGTGAAGTTGAAAATCATCATAACAAGAAAATAAAGTTTCTACGATCTGATCGTGGAGGAGAATATTTGAGTTACGAGTTTGGTGTACATTTGAAAAATTGTGGAATAGTTTCGCAACTCACGCCACCCGGAACACCACAGCGTAATGGTGTGTCCGAACGTCGTAATTGTACTTTACTAGATATTGTGCGATCTATGATGCCTCTTACTGATTTACCACTATCGTTTTGGGGATACGCTCTAGAGACGGCCGCATTCACGTTAAATAGGGCACCATCAAAATCCGTTGAGACGACGCCTTATGAAATGTGGTTTGGCAAGAAACCAAAGTTGTCGTTTCTGAAAGTTTGGGGCTGCGATGCTTATGTGAAAAAGCTTCAACCGGATAAGCTCGAACCCAAATCGGAGAAATGTGTCTTCATAGGATATCCAAAGGAGACTATTGGATACACCTTCTATCACAGATCCGAAGGCAAGACTTTTGTTGCTAAATTCGGAAACTTTCTAGAGAAGGAGTTTCTCTCGAAAGAAGTGAGTGGGAGGAAAGTAGAACTTGACGAGGTAACTATACCTGCTCCCTTATTGGAAAGTAGTACATCATAGAAAATTGTTTCTGTGACACCTACACCAGTTAGTGAGGAAGCTAATGATGATGATCATGAAACTTCAGAACAAGATACTACTGAACCTCGTAGATCAACCAGAGTAAGATCCGCGCCAGAGTGGTACGGTAATCCCGTTCTGGAAGTCATGCTACTAGATCATGATGAACCTATGAACTATGAAGAAGCGATGGTGAGCCCAGATTCCGCAAAATGGCTTGAGGCCATGAAATCTGAGATGGGATCCATGTATGAAAACAAAGTATGGACTTTGGTTGACTTACCTGATGATCGGCAAGCAATTGAGAATAAATGGATCTTCAAGAAGAAGACTGACGCTGACGGTAATATTACTGTCTACAAAGCTCGACTTGTCGCAAAAGGTTTTCGGCAAGTTCAAGGGATTGACTACGATGAGACCTTCTCACTCGTAGCGATGCTTAAGTCTGTCCGAATCATGTTAGCAATTGCCGCATTTTATGATTATGAAATTTGGCAGATGGATGTCAAAACTGCATTCCTGAATGGATTTCTGGAGGAAGAGTTGTATATGATGCAACCAGAAGGTTTTGTCGATCCAAAGGGAGCTAACAAAGTGTGCAAGCTCCAGCGATCCATTTATGGACTGGTGCAAGCCTCTCGGAGTTGGAATAAACGCTTTGATAGTGTGATCAAATCATTTGGTTTTATACAGACTTTTGGAGAAGCCTGTATTTACAAGAAAGTGAGTGGGAGCTCTATAGCATTTCTGATATTATATGTAGATGACATATTACTAATTGGGAATGATATAGAATTTCTGGATAGCATAAAGGGATACTTGAATAAGAGTTTTTCAATGAAAGACCTCGGTGAAGCTGCTTACATATTAGGCATTAAGATCTATAGAGATAGATCAAGACGCTTAATTGGACTTTCACAAAGCACATACCTTGACAAAGTTTTGAAAAAGTTCAAAATGGATCAAGCAAAGAAAGGGTTCTTGCCTGTGTTACAAGGTGTGAAGTTGAGTAAGACTCAATGCCCGACCACTGCAGAAGATAGAGAGAATATGAAAGATGTACCCTATGCTTAAGCCATAGGCTCTATCATGTATGCAATGCTGGTACCAGACCTGATGTGTGCCTTGCTATAAGTCTAGCAGGGAGGTACCAAAGTAATCCAGGAGTGGATCACTGGACAGCGGTCAAGAACATCCAGAAATACCTGAAAAGGATGAAGGATATGTTTCTCATATATGGAGGTGACAAAGAGCTCATCGTAAAAGGTTACGTTGATGCAAGCTTTGACACTGATCCGGATGATTCTAAATCGCAAACCGGATACGTGTTTACATTAAACGGTGGAGCTGTCAGTTGGTGCAGTTCTAAACAAAGCATTGTAGTGGGATCTGCATGTGAAGCGGAGTACATAGCTGCTTCGGAAGCAGCAAATGAAGGAGTCTGGATGAAGGAGTTCATATCCGATCTAGGTGTCATACCTAGTGCATCGAGTCCAATGAAGATCTTTTGTGACAATACTGGTGCAATTGCCTTGGCAAAGGAATCCAGATTTCACAAGAGAACCAAGCACATCAAGAGACGCTTCAATTCCATCCGGGATCTAGTCCAGGTGGGAGACATAGAGATTTGCAAGATACATACGGATCTGAATGTAGCAGACCCGTTGACTAAGCCTCTTCCACGAGCAAAACATGATCAGCACCAAGGCTCCATGGGTGTTAGAATCATTACTGTGTAATCTAGATTATTGACTCTAGTGCAAGTGGGAGACTGAAGGAAATATGCCCTAGAGGCAATAATAAAGTTATTATTTATTTCCTTATATCATGATAAATGTTTATTATTCATGCTAGAATTGTATTAACCGGAAACATAATACATGTGTGAATACATAGACAAACAAAATGTCACTAGTATGCATCTACTTGACTAGCTCGTTAATCAAAGATGGTTATGTTTCCTAACCATGAACAATGAGTTGTTATTTGATTAACAGGATCACATCATTAAGTGAATGATCTGATTGACATGACCCATTCCATTAGCTTAGCACCCGATCGTTTAGTATGTTGCTATTGCTTTCTTCATGACTTATACATGTTCCTATGACTATGAGATTATGCAACTCCCGTTTGCCGGAGGAACACTTTGTGTGCTACCAAACGTCACAACGTAACTGGGTGATTATAAAGGAGCTCTACAGGTGTCTCCAAAGGTACATGTTGGGTTGGCGTATTTCGAGATTAGGATTTGTCACTCTGATTGTCGGAGAGGTATCTCTGGGCCCTCTCGGTAATGCAAATCACTTAAGCCTTGCAAGCATTGCGACTAATGAGTTAGTTGCGGGATGATGTATTACAGAACGAGTAAAGAGACTTGCCGGTAACGAGATTGAACTAGGTATTGGAATACCGACGATCGAATATCGGGCAAGTAACATACCGATGACAAAGGGAACAACGTATGTTGTTATGCGGTCTGACCGATAAAGATCTTCGTAGAATATGTAGGAGCCAATATGGGCATCCAGGTCCCGCTATTGGTTATTGACCGAAGACATGTCTCGGTAATGTCTACATTGTTCTCGAACCCGTAGGGTCCGCACGCTTAAGGTTACGATGACAATTATATTATGAGTGTATGCATTTTGATGTACTGAAGTTTGTTCGGAGTCCCAGATGTGATCACGGACATGACGAGGAGTCTCGAAATGGTCGAGACATAAAGATTGATATATTGGAAGCCTATGTTTGGATATCGAAAGTGTTCCGGGTGAAATTGGGATTTTACCGGAGTACCGGGAGGTTACCGGAACCCCTCGGGAGGTACATGGGCCTTAATGGGCCTTAGTGGAAGAAGAGGAGAGGCGGCCAGGGCTGGGCCTCGCGCCCCTCCCCCCTAGTCCGAATAGGACAAGGAGAGAGGGGGCCGACGCCCCCTTCCTTCTCTCTCTCTCTTTTCCCACCTCGCGAGTCCTATTCCAACTAGGATTGGGGGAGAAGTCCTACTCCCGGAGGGAGTAGGACTCCTCCTGGCGCGCCCTATGTGGCCGGCCGGCCTCCCCCTCTTGGTCCTTTATATACGGAGGCAGGGGCACCCCAGAGAGACACAAGTTGATCCACGTGATCTTATTCTTAGCGTTGTGCGGCGCCCCCAGCCACCATAGTCCTCGATAATATTGTAGCGGTGCTTAGGCGAAGCCCTGCGACAGTAGTACATCAAGATCGTCACCACGCCGTCATGCTGACGGAACTCTTCCCCGACACTTTGCTGGAGTCTGGGGATCGTCATCGAGCTGAACGTGTGCTAAAACTCGGAGGTGCTGTAGTTTCGGTGCTTGATCGGTCGGGCCGTGAAGACGTACGACTACATCAACCAAACGGTTCCGTTGTCGATCTACAAGGTATGTAGATCACACTCTCCCCTCGTTGCTATGCATCATCATGATCTTGCGTGTGCGTAGGAATTTTTTTGAAATTACTACGTTCCCCAACACTACCATGTACAAATCGTCTTTCTGATACCCTTCAAAGACTAGAGACTTGTCAGATTCCATTAGAACAAGGCAACGATATTTGCCAAATATCACTATCATGTTCAAATCGCAAAGCATTGGGACAAACATTAAGTTGAAGCCAAGGGAGTCAACAAGCATCAATTTATCCATGTGCTGATCCTTTGAGATTGCAACTCTACCTAGACCCAATACCTTGCTTTTACCAGTGTCAGCAAATGTGATGCGACTCTTGTCATATGGACGTAAGGTTGAGTCCATGAGAAGACTTCGATCACCAGTCATATGATTAGTGCATCCGATGTCCATAATCCATTCTGAAGCAGCTGGTGTCATACCCTATAGTGCAGTTAGGGGGATAGGCTTCACGAAGAGTATTGTGAAGCATAAACATTTGATGAGCAAGTGGATTATGAAAGCTCAGATCCAGGTTAGGACTGATAGGATAAATGGCAAGCGGCTCAGGAACGAAATACATAATAAGACCATTTGGGCATTTTATCTTGCACCCCACAAGATGTTTTAGGTCCCCAGCAATATCATCTAACGCCTTTGATTTCCGGCTGGAGACCTTTCCCTGCAAAAGAGAGTTAAGTCTTCTTAACCAACCACATCTTCAGGGGTGGTTTCGAAGCAATGAGTCTAAGTGCAGCATCTGAGAACTTTGGCTTTGGGGCCCTAGCAAATAGCCTTGTAGGAGGCGAATAGTACTCATATGAATAAGCAGAGTAGTTCTTAGTCTTATGAACATAGCGGTTTGATGATCCGCTCTCATATTCATAAGTTTGAGTATGATTTTCCTGCAAAACATTGGTGTTAGGGTGACTCATGTGAGTCCTGTGTCCGTATGAAGCCTTTGGACCATATGAATCCTTTGGTCTGGGGTTTGTCTTCTTCCCTTGTGGTGTCATGATGACATTCACATGAAGATTCTCCAGACACCTTTTGGGCACCCATATTTTCTTCATAGGTATCCCATTCCTACAGTTAGTACCAATATACCTGGCAAACACTTCACCATTCTAATTCTTAAACAGTTTATAGTTTGCATCAAAGGATTCATCAATGATAATAGGGTTAGCACAAGTGAAGCCAGATAGGGTGGATGGATCCACTGAAGGTTCCTTTGCAGCAACCCATGTGGTTTTGGGGTACTGCTCAGGCTTCCAGTAAGAACCATCAACATTCATTTTCCTCTCGAACCCAACACCCTCTTTCCTAGGGTTTCGGTTCAGAATCTGCTTTTTGAGGACATCACATAGTGTCTGATGCCCTTTGAGACTTTTGTACATCCCTGTCTCAAGCAATGTCTTCAACCTAGCATTTTCATCAGCAATAGCAGTGGTATCCTTAGCAGAGGGGTTAGTTACCATATCAACAGTTGAAGATATTGCAATAGTAGCAGCAGTAGAACATTCAGCAACAGAAGTAGCATTATCACGCTCAAGGCATTTTAGACATTGTGGTTCAAATCCTTCCTGAGCGAGACTGGTCTGTTGAGCGCGAAGTGACTCGTTTTCTTTTTGAAGATCTTCATGAACTGCTCTCAATTTCTCAAGTTCTTGCTTCCTTTGAAGATAATCATAGGAAAGCTTTTCACGAGTTGTTGAGAGCGTTTCATGACGACTTTCAAGTTCCTCATACTTAACATGAAGATTCTTTATGTCTTTAATTAAGGACTGAGATCGGGTCATTTCCGCGTCCAACAGGTCATCGCTTTTGTCTAACCGTTTTTGAATATGTTCTGTAGCTTTCTGTTGTACAGGACCCTCGTTTAGCGGTACGCCACACCCCTCCCGATCAACAGGACCCCCGTTTCGACCGTAGGAGGTCCGTTTCCTCCGTTCTGCAGTACGCCAGGCCTCGTTTCCATCGCCTGTTCCGTCCGAGCCCTCCCGGTGAACACGACCACGCATTTCGCTCCGACCCAGCCGGTTGGCTCCCACGCGTTCCGTTGCCTCCCGATGAACACGACGCATTCCGTTGCCTCCCCATGAACACGACACATTCCGTTGCCTCCCCATGAACACGACGCATTATGTTGCCTCCCCATGAACACGACGACGACGATGTTTCTCCGTTCCGACCCAGTCATGTACACGAGCCCTGGCCGTACATATGCGCGAGTAGGCGTTCGAACCCCGCCCGTATGTACACATACATGGCCGTATTTTCTTTCTTGCACCCTGGCCGCTGTACGTACGTGTACATGCTACGTGCGTGCCTCTACTACGACACGTGCGCGCCTCTACATCGACCAGTATGTACGTACACGTTCGCGACCAGAATGACAACGCTACGTACGCTTCGACCAGGTGGGTCCCGACTGTGAGGCACTTCCTTGCATGCGAAGATGTAGCTGGTGGGTTCCAGCAGTCAGGGGGGCGAATCGTTTTGTTTTTTTCCCGGACGCACTTCCTTGCGTGCGAAGGTGTAGCTGGTGGGTCCCAGCAGTCAGGGGGGAAACATTTTTTCTGTGAAATACGGTGGCCCGTCCGGTGGGTCTCCGCTGTCAGGTGGAGGAATAATTATTTTGCACGTAATAAGGAGGCACTTCCTTGCTGCGTCCGTGGACCCAGCTGTCAGCCTCTCCACGTACAGTCCATGTCCGATGGAAGCCGTTCCTTGACCACGTTGACCATGTCGCACCGAGAGCACCAGGGCGGTGGACGACGAGGAGGCCTAGGAAGGGGACGATGCGGAGCCGGGGAAGACGCGGCAGTGGATGCCCACGCGTAGAGGAGTACGAGGGTTCACTGGTTCGCTGCGGTGTGAGGCTGCCGTCGCCGCAGAATAACAGGGGTGTGGGTGAGTAGAGGGATGGCCTGGCCAGCGGTGGGAGTAGTAGGGGACGGTGAGGCCTCCGTCGCATCGCAGCCGGCCACGGGAGGCAGGAGCACAAGGCACGACCAGCGCTGGTTTGGGCGGCTGGAGCAAGAAGACCAGAGGTTGAAGAAGCACTACGGCCGTTGGATGGACATCATACGATCACTGGAGCTAGAATCGTGCATATTGACTAACTTGACAAAGCCCTCCGTCCCCGTCAACTTAGTAGGCCCACAAGTCAGCCTGCCACTATACTGGGTCCCAGCTAACATGGGGAGTATTCATTTTTTTTGTGCGTAATAAGGAGGCACTTCCTTGCGTGCGAAGATATAGCTGGTGGGTCCGAGCTGTCAGCGGCAGTAATGTTTTTTTCGCGAAATACAGAGGCCCTTTCGGTGGGTCCCTGATGTCAGGTGGAGGAATCATTATTTTGCGCGTAATAAGGAGGCATTTCCTTGCGGGCGGCCGTGGACCCAGCTGTTGGCCTCTCCATGTACAGTCCACTTCTGATGCATGTCGGTCGTTGACCACATTGACTAGGCCGCGCCGAGAGCACCAGGGCGGTGGACGACGGCGAGGCCTAGGAAGGGAACAACATGGAGGCAGGGAAGACTCGGCAGTTGTTTCCCACGCGGAGGGGAGTACGACTATACGAGGGTTTACTGGTTCGTCTGCCATCGCCGGAGAATAACAGCAGGTGTGGGTGAGTAGAGGGATGGCTAGGCTAGCGATGGGAGTACGGTGGGGCGGTGAGGCCTACGCTACAGCACAGTCAGCCGTGGGGAGGAGGGAGCAGGCAGTCCCGCCGACACTTGTTTGAGCGGCTGGAGCAGGAAGAGCAGAGATTGAAGAAGCACGGCGGTCGTTCGATGGACATCGTATGGTCACTGGAGCTAGAATCGTTCATATTGACTAAGTTGACAAAGCCCTCCATCCCCGTCAACTTAGTAGGCCCACAAGTCAGCCTCCCACCGTGGTGGGTCCCAGCTAGCAGGGGGAGTATTCATTTTTCTGTGCGTAATAAGGAGGCACTTCCGGTGGGTCCGAGCTGACAGCGAGGGGAACGTTTTTTTCGTGAAATACGGTGGTCCGTCTAGTGGGTCCCAGCAGTCAGGGGCAAACGTTTTTTTCGCGAAATACGGTGGCCCGTTCGGTGGGTCCCAGCAGTCAGGGGGAAATGTTTTTTCCGCGAAATACTGGTGGCCCGTCCGATGGGTCCCTTCTTTCAGGTGGAGGAATAATTATTTTGTGCGTAATAAGGAGGCACTTCCTTGCGGCTGCCGTGGACCCAACTGTCAGCCTCTCCACGTACAGTACTCTTCCGATGGAAGTCGGTCGTTGACCACATTGACCATGCCGCGCCGAGAGCACCACACAGTGGACGACGGCGAGGCCTAGGAAGGGGACGACGCGGAGCCGGGGAAGACGTGACAGTGGATGCCCACGCGGAGAGGAGTATGAGGGTTCACTGGTTCGGCTGCAGTGTGAAGCTGCCGTCGCCGCAGAATAACAGGGGGAGTGGGTGAGTGGAGGGATGACCTGGCCAGCGGTGGGAGTAGTATGGGGACGGTGAGGCCTCCGTGGCAGCACAGCCGACCACGGGAGGCAGGAGCATGCAGCACGACCGGCGCTGCTTTGGGCGGCTGGGCAAGAAGACCAAAGGTTGAAGAAGCACTACAGCCGTTGGATGGACATCATTAACCACGCCGCGCCGAGAGCACTAGGGCAGTGGACGACGACGAGGCCTACGAAGGGTGCGACACGGAGCTGGGGAAGACACGACAGTGGCTGCCCACGTGGTGGAGAGTACGAGGGTTGACTGGTTCGGCTGCCGTCACCGGAAAATAACAGGAGGTGTGGGTAAGTAGAGGGATAGACATGCCAGGGATGCGAGTATGATGGGGCCGTGAGGCCTTCCCGGCAGCACTACCGGCCACGGGAGGCGGGAGTAGGCGGTTCAGACGGCGCTGGTTTGGGCGGCTGGGGCAGGAAGATCAGAGACTGAAGAAGCACGATTGCCGTTAGATTGACATCTAAGGGTCTGACGCTGGTAGAGTCGGTTGTTGACTAAGTTTCTTTTTTGAGAAACCTTGTGTATGCATGAACTTAGTAGGCCCACAAGTCAGCCTCCAAATCTGTGGCAGACAACATAAAGCCCATTTGCTATTTTTTATAATTTACAGCCCATTTGCTAATTCTTAAGTAATTTATTACAGCCCATTTTCTGCCCAGGACCACGGTCAAAAAGTTCAACCTTATTTTGCATATTTCGGTGGAGTCTGAACTGTTGTAATCTCGAAATGATAAACATTTTTAAGAACTTATTGATTTGCCAAAAAATCGTTTTGTTTTTGTAAGCAAATAAGACGTGGGACAATTGAGTTGGTTTAAGGGAAAACCAGTGGTAAAAAAATCAGCGTTGGGTGGGAAAAAACAACAAAAATAAGGATGTAAATATGAAAAGGGAATTTTACGTGTTTTCAATATAATGATACGTGTATATGAAGTAGTAAAACTATAGATAGAGATTAGAAAATGGATGTAGGACATGCTTTTCAAGAGGATAACAGAACTGGGTTGTGTGTTTGATTCAGTAAAACAAACTGCCTGCGGATGTTGTAAGACAAAATATAACTAACGCTGGCGAGCCAGAGGCCAGTAGATACCTGCTGGATCTTTGTGCCCCGTTGTCGTCATGGGCTAGGCCTGTTAAAAACAAAACCAACCCTGGGCAGTCTACAACCCAGTTGAAACTTGCTTGACCTGAAAAAACAATATAGGTGCTCAATAAACGAGAGAATTCTGCAAGTACAGACTGATAACTGGGATGCAGCATGGATATTTTTTTATCGTGATAATAAGTGCATGCACTTGTTTCGAAAAAATTGGAGAACTGGGAATTCGAACGGCGGGTGCTTATGCTACCCATCAAATAAAAATCAGGTGCCTGAAAATTCATTTCAAAACAAATGATTCAGCTTTATATCCACGTCGACCCTCGGCATGATGTTGGAAGCAAATGCAAGTTCATACCAAAAGATCGTTAACAACAATACCAACTTGCGGACGACAAGGTAGTACAACTACCAATACCAAACTAACTTATAATCTTTTTACTCCTGGCCCTAGTGTTCATCTGGTAGAAAATCTTGCAGAGGACCAGCTCCCGCTCCTTCTATTGCTCCAGGTCCCCGAGGTGGTACTGGTGCATCACCCAGTTGGTCCTTTGCTGGTCGAAGTTCTTGTTGGTGTGCAGCACCAGAACCTTTTTTGCTGCCCGTCTGCCGGCCGTTGACCATCACCGGCAAGGTATTGCCAGTCTTGTGCCACATCGCGTGCATGCCACACTCCGACTGTATCTTTGCAACGCGTCCACGTGCCCCTTTTGAACGCCCTGGAATTGCGCTGGAAGAAATGCTTCCTTAGGCCACTCAGTGTGATACCTGCAGTATTATGGAATACATGGTTTAGTGTACCTAGTTGGCATTTTCATAACATCTTTGGCATGTTGCAGTCACTTGTTTCACTTTTTATTAACTGTCAAATTGTAATTGCTTCACCAGGTCTGCGTCTAAAAATAAAAATAGAGCTATAAACAAAGGAATATGTTTGTGCAAGTAGACGACCGATCGGTGTCTTACCTGGAAGTTTCTCAGGTTGGGTGTAGCATATGCCGTGCTCGCTGTCGATGGTTGGTATGAACAAATCTATGAGAGACTGAAATCTCGCGCTGTCAGCACTCACTTTGGCCTCAAGGTGCTCGATCAGCTCCTGATCCGTGGGATCGAACTTGATGCCAACCGGCAGCACCGGCCAATCCTTCTTCGACTTGCATCGGTAATTCCAGTTATATAGTACTCAATGTATGATCATTCGACTGTTTTAAGTGAATGATGAAAGATTTCGACAGATAACTGGGACTCCAAATCTGAAGTCCAGAATACCCAAACACGCCGCCGGGATTCTTGTGTCACCTCACGCGCAGCGTGTTGTCACGTCAATTCAATGTGTGGACATGATGAATAATTTGACCGATGTATACTAGTACTGCTACTGTACTGGAGTACTTACTAGTCGTATTTAGTGTCACAATTTATACATAGGTTTAACTAACAAGTACGCACTTGAAGCCTATATATATATATATATATATATATATGGCTTCTGCACAGCATCTCCATCATCATTATCAGTACATCCTACGCAGGTGAGTTAGGATGCACTTGATCCCAGGAAGGTATCTATCCTTCAAACCAGAGGAGTGCTTCAAACTAACAATAATACATAATATCCAACAAAAGAGGGTCGTGCTACAGCAGCAGAATACATGGCTCAGTCTAGATATCAGCACGAATCAAGTTGTGCATATTTGTTGTTGGCATGAACCACATCGCCGCATGTTGGGTTTGCAAAAGCCATCCATCGCATGGAAGCTTGATGCCTTTCACACACTAAAGATTATCTGGCAACAAGCTATGTCGACGAATCTCTGACTATGGTGATTCATGAAACCCATGGTATGATGTGTAAACACAGCCCCCCCTCGCGAATGGAAGTTGCATGGCACAGTAATCATCACCGGTGATATGATCGATGATTGGTTGGATGATCAGATAATTGAGCCTGAGGAACAAGGAGTGGTTGTCGAGGCTGTAAAACCCGCCTCCAGTTGAATACGCCTGGCCCAACGGAGATGGGATCTTTCTCGAACACGAAGCAGCCATAGCCATCAATGTCACGAACGCCCCATGCATTGTACTGCATGTGGTTTGATGTAATGGTTTCGTTAAGTTGGTACGTGCGAATGAGCATCAAATGACCGCCGTCAGCTGAACGAGCGATAAACCACCAGCCATCGGCTAGTATGATTCCAGGTCCTGGAATCATGAAGGCTAGCGCATTTGCGTCTGCTGCAACAATTCAAATTGGAGACCAAAAGGACAAAAATAAACAATCATGTTCAGAGTATGTGCGGAATTAAGATTATTATAACAGTGACACATATCATAGACAGAGAATTGCAATGCCGTGGTCATAATCATACCCTAAGTTAAAAAAAATAAGCCAATGGCTTTCATATTCTAGCAATATGTCATGGTTCAAACATCATGTAACAATGAGAGGAAAACAGCTATGACAGCGCCTACTCATATTCTACCATAGCACTTACTACTACTGTTCTCATATCAACTCTAAGCAATAACATGCGTTGTTATAAAAATCTTGTAAACGAGAATAACATATAGCAATCATGATGTTATGCTCATAATATGTATTCTAACAATCATTAGATGCCAATTGTTCTCATATCAACTCTAACAATAACATGTGTGGTCATAAAAATCTAGGAAATAAGAGGAACATATAGCAATGATGTGGTTATAGACATGCTATGCATTCTAAATTTGTAACAAATGAACAGGCAGTCGTATTCATAAGGTAAAGATGAGATGAGATAGAACAATTACACGATGATAGATTCCACCAGTATAGGCAGCCAATCTGTGCGTCGACCGCGTAAACGATGCCATCATACACTATAGCATCAGATAGAAATGTTGCCTCAACAGGATTGATGATGAGCCATAACCATGTATAGCGACCGGATTCCAGATAGACTAATCTCATGTTGAACAAGGCAATGAGCTTGTAATCCATGTAGTCTTCTGATGGTGTGGGCACTTCGCAAATTACAACTTTCTGCAAACAGAGGTCGAGCCAAAAGCTTGACACGTCTCGTGCGTAGTAGGCAGGAGTCTCCGGCAGGCCGCGAGGCTCGATGGCGGCGGTATCCAACAATGGAAGGGTGATCTCTCGCTGGGTGAAGATATCCACGAGACGCCACGGACTACTGGTGTGTTGGAGGAGGAAAATCTAGTTGGCCTTCATGCCCGCCCTATAGTGGCTGTGCATGGAGGACAGGTGGACGGGTAGTGGTAGCATGTCGAGGGGCACCACGGCAACCTCCGTAGGATCGTCAAGTCGGTGTCTGGGCCACCTGCGAGGATCAGGCATTAGCAAGCAGGGTATCTTGAAAAGAGCCGGCCGGTTGCAGACGAGTAGACGGTACAAAGACACCGAGCATGCGGCCACACGGATAGTGCTCAGTAGGTCCATACGACTACAAATCTGCTCCAAGAGAACATCGGGGAGGGAATTCCAATCGCGGCTCTGCGTGTCAGTCGGTTCTGCCATTGGGGTTTTCGGTGCATGCGAGCCAGCGGGGAAGTGGATTCGGGCTGGCGAGCGAAGAAGCTTCTCATCGTGTGGCCGAGCAGTGAGGAGGGGGATATGGTACGCGCGAGCTACCAAGGAAGATGGCGCGGGCGGGCGAGCAGTGAGCGGGGGTAAATGGTGTGCGGCCGATGATGGGGAAGAGAGGAGGAATAAGAAGAGAGGAGGAAGAAGAAGAGATGGCAGTACTGGGTAAGGCTGATTTAGTAACACCAACATGCTGGTTCAGCTTATTAATTATGTGTCCCATCTGCTGCAGCGTGTATTTTCACTTCACTGCGAAGACTAGTTGAATAGTTCTCTCTGACCGAGATGGGGAATAATGGATCGCGAGGACTTCCTTTCTATAGTATCCCTATGCCTCTATGCTCACTTCACTCATTTTGCTCCGTACCTAGTCACTTGTTGAAATCTGTAGAAAGACAAATACTCCGTATTCGGGAACAGAGGGAGGCTTTTACTCCTTACTATTTTGGAACAAAGGGAGTATCACCATATGGAGGGAACAGAGGAAGCTTGAAATATGAACATGTCAATGGGAGGGAGTAAGCCCCATGCATGCATGCATGCAACATGCAACACTCACACGTATACATGGATGCACGCAACACTCACGCACCCATGCGGCACACAGCACATGACGCAACACACACGCTCACGCTCAAGTGCTCAACCTACTCCCTACGTCCGTGAAAGACTGTACATTTAGAGATTTACACATTGACCAGGGCATAATTAACGCCCAAAAGTAGCATACTTATGTGTGCATGCGACCATTGAGATAAGAAGATTAAATGAAGGTCGTTGCATGCTGTAATTAAGGATAGACATGTAGCCTATAGCTACAGCACAAGTTGGTGCATTAGTCAATCAATATCGATTTAGATTAAAGGCTAAATGCATTGGAAGTGTAGATGTACATCATGTACTACACTCTTTGTTTTATAGCCGATGTACACTCTTTGTTGGAAGACCGAGGGAGGACACGTGCATGCACTCACATACATAGCCAGGGCGGTTCGCGCGCAAGGGTTGGACTTGTGTCGCGCCTGCGTAAAGTTTTGTTTAACTAATTTCTTTGCTCTGCCAACTGACAGGTGGAACCCAGAAACCAGGTGCAATTTAACCAGTCAACAAAGTGCCACGTTGACTATGTGGCCAGTCAGTAGGGTGCAATACGGTGCTCTACGATGAGCTAGTGATTGTATAATCGCCACAGAACTATATATAGTGACCGTAAAGAGCGTATTGTTACATACGTTGACCGCCAGTGTATTTTTCTCATTTCAAATTAAGCCATATTAATCGGAAAGGACGCAGTATGGACTACTACTACTAGTACTAGTACTGCTTTGATGTGTCCCGTCAACTCGCCGAACGAGGAGAAGCTTGCTTACTACGCCTCTCCCTCGCCCACGCGCGCGGTGGTTCACAGGACGAGGAGAGGGTTTTGACTACAACGCCCTCTCCCTCTCCCTCTCCCTCTCGCTCGCCCTCGCCCTCGCGGTGGACGTGCAGCAGTTCAATCGGTGTCAGATTGCCAGAAGCATATTGTACTGTAGTATCATCATTGTTGGACCTTTCGAAGAGGCGAAGAGCCAAGTGCAAGGTTCACACGAGTACGAACTGTTGAGCCTCCCGAAGAGGCAAAGAGCCAAGCGCAAGGTTTTATAGGATTTGTCATCCTAGTAGGAGTGTACTACAACTATAGCGAACGATGCTACTGTATGATGCCGCCACGTCACGTATATCCAAAGCCGTGCCACCTTTTTTTCTCAAAGAGCGTGTTGGAGCCCGTGCAACAACTACACAAGTTGCACGTACACAAAACACATTTACTAGTAATAAATTCTAAAGAAAAAATGCCAGTATGCCACACAAGTTCATCTCCAATGCATGTGATAAATTTGTGCACGACTAGTCTACATATATTCACAGCGCTACCGTTCACAATTACCGTACTCCACTTACACGTTATAGATGGGCTACATGTCCTCCTCCAGGTTCCAGTCCCAGGTGTTCTTCATGGATGGCACGATCCATAGAGGTGGGCAACGGGAATCATTGTCGTAGCTTTCTAGTCCGGTTCCACACGATGGAGACTCATCCAAGCTGAAGCGGCATAAATCAGGGATAGCGTGTCCCAGCATGTCGTTCATCCGGCGGTGCACACTGAAGACACAACCATGCTTCATGAACGGCAGGCCTTCCGTGTCGTGCACGGGAAGGTGGCATCCGCTTCACAATGGGGTAGCTGTCCCCGATGAAAAGCGAGTACTCTCCAAGAGTGTTCCTCGGCACCCACGTAGCATCATAGGGGTCAAACTCGGTGCCGTTCATCTGGTACACGCGGCATCCCAGATCTGGACACATGGTGATGTACATAGTCAAGGTCCATGCATAATAATGTTGTGCTCAAATATGGAGGTCAGTAATACTGTGCAGCAAATAGTACTACTCTGGTATAGAGGAAGTAAAATAACCGGCTTATTATATATAGCCACTCTTGGCTACATGGATGAGATAGTAAGACATGGAAAAACAAAAATGGTGGCAGCTAGTGGGTTCAAGTCTTCAAGGGCCTAGCTAGCTATACGCATCCTCCAAGGTAAAAAGTACTCCTAGTACTACAAAGTATACTACTAGTACAACAATGAAAGAGAAGGCGAGAGGGTTAAAAATGGAATACCTGGGTAGATGGTGACGGTCCGATCGTGGTAGATTGTGTGACCATGTTGCACATCAGTGGTACCATGGGTAACGACTACTAAGATAGTTGATCCCAATATGCCAAAGTCAGCTACAAGGTTCCAGGTTAGACCGAATCGCAGATGCAAATGCACATCCAGGATCGGCGATCTTATTTTGATCGGGGGATGACTGGTCCCTGTAAAATAATGGAGTACCGTTAGGGATGCAAATGATGGTTTGTGCATTCTGTTTGTAATCTCCCGTACCGTAGGATGGCAACCAGATGAAACAAGTCCCCTGGCTTGTCACCGCAAAGATGCGGCCTAGATGGCGCACGGCATCTTCGAACATGTAGGGGTACAAATCTGCCGCCGCCAACATGCGCTAGCCTCTGCCGTTACTGCATCTTGCATTGATGGCAATCCTTATGTCGAACACTGCGATAAGATAGTAATCGTCGTATCTGCGTCGCTTTGTTGGCGGGTCCGCAATTGCTATCTTCTTCAATCTCATGTAGGCATCATCATACGTATTCAAGCCCAGCCAGTCCGGAATGCCGATCCCAATGGTGGAGAAGGGGTCTACCGGAACGGCCGCACTGCTGTGGATGTTGTGCAAAATGATGGTGGTATCCGGCCGAAGGTATGCAAGCCAATCTTCATTGGCACCGACCCAGACCTATATATAAGATGGTGGGCAGAGGAGAAATTACGGGATGGAAATGGAATAACTAAGTACTACATGATCAAACTCCATTACTGACCTACTCATCGAACAAAATCCGACTACCTCTCAACGTCGGCGACTCTAGCGGAGTCAACGTGCAACCATGGCCAGGGAGCGGTGGACTGTTCGAAGGATTGTCCCATAGAAGAACCTTCTCCTCGAGGACACATGGAAGACCAACAAGCATGGCCTGTTTAAGCAGCGTCTTGAAAAAGTTGGTGCAGGAAGCACCGAGTCTTGCGGCGGTGAGGACGTCGGAGCGGCGTGCAATTTCTCCCACAGGATCGTCGTCCAAGGTCTCCCAACCCCGACGAGGAGGAGAACCGCCTGACGAATCCATGGGAGCAGCCACGAACTGCATTCTCTTCGGGGGAGGGAAACTGGCGAGGAGGAGATAAGAGCGTAGTAACCGTAGGGCCTCGTCCCTTCCAACTGTAGATCGTTCCTCAGCGAAGGGGTGAGGCTATTATTTACTACTAGTACTCCCTCTGATTCTTTTTACTCTGCACATAAGAGCAGACCCGGATACCAAGGCAGGGGCTCGTTGCGTGCTTTCTAGATGGAAATACCCCTGACGCATGGATGGGAGGAGCTAGCAGCTATAAATGCTCCATGCAGCCCATTGGCTGTCCGCCCACGTTCTCCTCTCTCTGCATGTTGCATGGATGTCTCCCTCTCTCTCACATGACTGCATGCGGTGGCGCTGGCCTATGAGAAGCTCGCGTGGAGATAGCAATCTTCTCTCCAGAAGAGATTTTTTTTGAAAGAAAGGGATTATGGAACGTTATGGGATTGCATTATACTGTAAATAATAGCACTAGTAAGAAATTTTTGGCACTAGGTAGTAGTTTTTGGCATGGATTAAGAAATTTTGGGTATGTTTTTGCCATTTTTTGTACACGCCAACTAGTGTCAAAAAACGTCTTACATTATGTGATGGAGGAGTACGTACTCGTACTGTAGCAGTACTAGTACTACTTTTCTCAACTAGTAGTGCGATGTACTGTATTCTAGTCTAGTCTAGTATAGTGCACCAGTTTTGAACTCTTGAATCTCAGGGCCAAGGAGCTACAGTTGGAAGTGGAGGGTACTACTGTTCTCTAGAACCATCGTTGTACTATCAATGCAGGGGAAGTACACCTGCGTAGTGGCCTAGTGGGTACTCTCGGTGCTCTATTCAGCCGCTCCTCTCACGTAGCTGGCCTACTCAGCCGCTCCTCTCACGCACACACTAGCAGCCTGTTTATCAGCGACGGTTACTGCAGGGGCAGAACATTTGAGTTATTTGATACAACGAGACTAGGCTTTTCGCTTCCATTTGTGGAGGTGTAATGAATCTCGTCGAACTTTGTTAGTAGTTCCTTCTTTATGAATGAGATGAAGCAAAGCTTTTGCCTCTATTTAAAAAACATGTCAAGAGGAATTTCTTTTATAGTAGAGCCGATAATGGAGTGAAGTCCATGCGTGCAACGCCACAAGCTATAGAGTAGTAGTACTTCCTCCGTCTAGGTGTGTAAGTCATCTTACGTTGTGCATCGCGACCAAGGCGGAGAGGAAAACGAGAAAACTTAATGTCTTTTTGCTTATTAATAGCATTGCATGCAATGAACTAACAACTGCATGTTATGTTTGGTAGTCTCAAGTCATTGAAAGCATGCACAGCCCACATATCTTATTGGTTGATATGCCACAAAACAAAAAACAAGAAGGGAGTTAATGTACGGTGCCTAAGAGTTTTGGGATTATTTGGTTTTCGTAAGGTTACTTACACACCTAGACGGAGGGAGTAGAGCACTTTACGTAAAGAGCCATATTGCATAGTTCCCAATGCCCCGTCAGGCTTTTCCGGCTCCTCGGGCTTAATTGGGAGGCGCTAGTTTAAATATGCTACTAGCTTATGAGGAAGCTGCAAGCGAGGTGCGGCTAGGGCGAGCACACGAGCCACGGGATGCTAGGAAGGAAAACCCATTCACGTGGCTAGGCTGTCCAGTGCACCCAAATTGTGGGGCCGCACGTCCGTTTGACTTCAAAACTCAAACTACCCGTGTAAAATATTGGCTCGCAGCAAAGTGTAGTAGTACTATTTTTTTAAAAGGTCGTTGTGCGTTCGGCCGGGATCGAACCCACAAAACAAGGTATACACTCCCGCGACCACTAGTAGTACTCGTTGGACTACAACGCAGCCTAGAATCACCTTTTGTCGCTAGTAGTACGTACATTGTTCCTTACAAGAAACCCATATCATCTGCTGCTGGCTATAAGCCAGTGCCATGTCATCTACAGCCCATCTTATAGCCAACATGTACAATAATAGATCAAAAGAGTGTACTACTTTTTTATCATGTGGCCAACTTCTCATCTCACAAAGTGCCTAGGAGCACGTGCTAGAGCTGGCTCTTCACGAAGAGCCCGCTTACCTTCTCTCTCCTCTTCTCTTTCCTCCAACTAAGCAGAAATATACTAGTTTATTTCTTATAGCCCGCTGACTCAGCTCTATTGTACTTGCTCTAATAATGCAAGAAACCACTAAAATGCCAAGAAAGTACTACCACTTGCATACATGGCAGACTTAAGATAAGACTACCTTATCAACCATTGTACATGCTCTTACCAACAAAAATCCTCGAGTGACCTCCTACCTTTGGCCCGTCCACCTAGTCATCCTCGGCCATGGGACGCAGCTACCGCCGCCGGCAGAAGGCGAGGTCAAAACCACCGTTGGTGCAGAGCCCATGTTGCGGCAGCCCGGATGCCAGCTCCGTCCGGCGCTCGTGGCCGCTAGCTAGCCAAGATAGTTTCGTCCAGCTGCTTGTCTGCAAGGTTTGCTAGCTAGATTGGCACGGCAGCGTGGTGGCTTGCTCGCGCGCGCTGCGCTAAGGCCAGCCATCTGGCTCGAGCGAAGGCCAGCGGGGCGGCTTGCTCCCTTGTGAGTCACGCTCGGGCCAGCCTGCCAACCCGTGCGTAGGCCAGCGCGGCGTCTGGCCCGTCCGGCGGAACGGCGGCCAACTCGCTCATAATCGGCGCCACCGACGAACACGCATCAGTACTGTTTGAAGTAATGTTCAGGAAAAATAATGATTTGAGGGGGAATAACAGGATAGAAGGTCATATGTGGGTCCCTCGTGTCAAATGTCAAACAAAATGTGTTGGTTTAAGCTGCCTCGTCAGCACGGACGTGTGGGCCAACCCTGTCAGAAATGGGTTTAAACGAACCTAATGGTAGGAGTACTAGGTAGTTTTGGCGTGGATTAAGAAATTTTGGGTATGTTTTTGCTATTTTTTGTACAATAGATTCTTCCTAGGGCTGGTTGAAAGTGGTAGTTTTTTTTGTTAAATACTCTACATAGTGTAAGTAGGAGTGAAAGTTAAGCTTTGGAAGCCAATAAGCAAGGCTAGTTACATAGTGCATATGTGTACATGATTGAAAGTAAATATCAACCATGAGTGACTAATATCTTGATGGAAAACTCGAAACTATGGAATACTAGGAAAAAATGCATGGTTGGAAATACTGGCAATGTTCATGTACGTTGCAACGAATCATAATTAGAATAATACTTATTCACAAACTTGGTACAAAACACTCTAATTTTGATATACATATGTCACTAGAGATATATTATGTTTCAATTAGAATATATTCCTTGGGCTGTTTTGGTGAGGTCAGGGAGGGATGTGGTTGGTTTTAAGATACTAATTATGGGTTTTTCTGCAAATTGCTAGACAAGTGGGATGTTGGTGAGAAAAGGTAACTACTTACCTCACAATCGTTAGATGTAGATCTAATGGTCAAAAACGATGGATGGCAGACACACCAGCATCACCAACTTAGTCTTGTGTAGGAGTACTAGCAAGATCTGTGCATTGCACGAAACATCAAGATGCATTTTTTATAAAACACTTGTTGTGATTAACCCTTGCAGGAGTAATCCCATGTGTAAAAACTAATGATATCTCGAGAAATATGAGATAAGGTGAAGAGGAGTGGGGTGGGGTGGTGGTTGGTGGTCAGACTGAGCGGAGGCATGGGGATTGACGACGCCGGCAGTGGCCATCAGGCCAGTTTGTTCCAGAGGCTTCCTTTCTTAATTGCTCAACAATGAGGTTTGTTGGAGATAAGAATGAATGAGGGAAGGCCTTGTCTGCAAATGTGGAGAGGGGTGCGGGTATCTTTTAGTTTAATTTCCATCCGTCGGATATAGATCGGACGGTCTATATTGCAAGATGGCACACGTACCATCATCACCAACTCGGTGTTTTATAAGAGAAGAAATATAAGTATGGAGATACAAACATATTATCGATACTTGCTTCCATAAACTAGCATCTACATTCTATTCAACACCTCGGCATGTGGGGCCTTAGCACAATGACTTCTTGACTGTGTAAAACAAAGATTTTCCCGTCGCCAACAAGGAGGGGGTGATGGCGGCGCACTTTTTGGCTTGCTCTAGTTCTAGTAGTCATACTAGGTGGTCTAAGCACGTGTAGATTTATTCTTTTTCACGTCTCGTGTTCGCCGTACTGCCACGACTGTTGATGAATAGACGGTAAGTTATTCACGGGGAAACCCTTGTTGAGCATGTTTGAGAGAGAGAGACAGTGTGTGTGTATGATATGTTAGAGACTGAGGCAATGATAACAGATTCTTTGTGTCTATTTGTGTGGAGGATAGAGAGAGACATGTACATGGGGCTTTGTGTTGTGTAACGTGGAGACACATATACATAATTAGAGAGTGAGTGTGTGAGATACTGTTTGTGCGTGTCTGTGTGTGTTTGTGCACGCGTTTGTGTGTGAGAGGGAGAGAGTGTATGTGGAGTAGAGAGACCACTGATGATGTAAACCTAGTATAAGGGAAGGGGGAATGGTGTGACATGTGTAGTAGCGAGATAGCACGGGTGCGGGCGGGGGGAGCAGACTATTTGGAAGAGACATCGAGTGTGTGTGTGTGTGGGAGAGGGGTGTGCGAGCGAGAGGAAGAGAGAGCTAGCGACGGAGAGAGAGAGAGGGGAAGAGAGGGGGCGAGAGGGGTCGTTTGTGTCCATAAATGGCATATAGATAGGGAGACAATGTTGATGTTGTCCGAAATTGGCCTATGAACGGAGACGCAAGGGAAGCGAGTCATCGTGTGTGTGATAGGGACTTCATGAGAGATCTAGAATAGATGGTGTAGAGAACAATGTGCGAAATCGAGAATGATTATACATTAGGGAGCTATGCAAAGAGTCATGACATATATGTATAGATGGAAGGAGCTGGGGCGGGTCCGCATGTTTGCAGTGGGGGTGGTGTGTGAGGTGAGTGCGCGAGAACCACATAACTAGGGAGATAGACATTTGGGGGCGACGTTTTGTGTGTATGGGAAATATACACTCTACATAGTGTGTGTGCTTGGGTAAGAGAGATAGCGGGAGACCTAGAGAGTGAGGGAAGAGATGTGTGCATGCCCGAGAGACAAAGTGATAGAGACCTATGTTGGGGTCCGGACTTTACAAGAGAGAGGGGTGTTAATGTGCTCGTGTGTTGGTGTTTGGGGGAGAGAACGACTTCTCTATGTGTGTGTGTGTGTGGTGG